>NW_026608323.1:0-25000 GCF_029499605.1 Hyla sarda
AAGCACAGGGCATGACCACCAAATATGGGTCATTGACCCATGGGGGGTGTCACATCGCCAGCACAAGTCAGGCACGGTCGGGAAAAAACGGTGTAGAACAGAGGGGACTCTATACCAGCGGGACAACAACTTGTAGTTGGTCTCCTGTGCTCTGCATGAGATGGACAGGCGATGACACATAGTGAATGCAGCAGTCCAGTCAGAAGGCGCATAGGTTGTGTGCAGTTCTGACTCCCACTCCGCCACAAACCGAGGTGGAGACTGGGCCGCCTCCTCTAATAATAGGCCATAAATCTGGGAGACTGGTCTGGCCGGAGCGGAGCCAGAAGAGCACATCTTCTCTAGGGGTGATAGTGATCTGGCCAATTGTAGAGTCTGTCCTGTTGTCTTAATGAAGTGGTCCAGTTGCAAGTATTGCATATATGTATAAGGCGTGCGGAGGGTAGTGGGTATTAAGTCTGCGTAAGGTCTTATCAGGGTACCGTTTAGGAAGGAGCTCAAGGGGAGAGGCACGTCCCGCGGTCTCCCCAAAAACTCATTGCAGTGTAGGCCGGGTTCAAAAAGCGGGTTACCTAGTACAGGCGTCAGTGGTCCATTAGGGCTAATCAATCCACGTCCCGTAATGTATCGACGATACGCCGTGATCAGTTCCTTAGTCACCCAAGGCAAGTGCCTCAAAACTCTCTGCGGGATAGCACTACGGGGTAACCACGGGAAGGAGGTGGTGAGGCCACTTACTGTTGCCTCCACCGCCACCCATCTCTTGGAGGTTCGGCCATGGAAGAAATCCAAAAGTCTCGCCAGTGTAGCCGCGATATAAAAGGCTTTGCAGTCCGGGACCGCCAAGCCCCCCGCTTGCTTACGTCTGACCAAGATCTGTTTGGCTATCCTCGACGGTCTACCAGCCCAAATGAACGCTCGGAACAAGCTGTCCAGTTTTTTAAAGAAGGAGGGTGGAAGTGCTATCGGGACCGTCTGGAATAAATAGAGCAGCCTTGGGAGCACGTTCATTTTTAGAATGTTCGTTTTGCCCAACCATGAGAAAGTCCCCCTAGTCCATTTACGTAGATCCCTATCAATGGATAACAATAGGGGTTGGAAGTTTAGGGCAAAGCTATCGGAAAGGTTTGAAGGAACCTGAACCCCAAGGTATTTGATCGAGACTGAGTTCCATCGGAAAGGGTGATCACGTTTTAGTTGATCCACCATCACCTCCGGGAGCGTGACATTGAGGGCCACACTTTTGGAGAAGTTAATTTTGTGGTTACTAAAATGGGAATACAATGCAATAGCCCGTAGTATGGCAGGGAGAGATGACTGCGGCGATGTGACATACAAAAGCAGATCATCTGCAAATGCTGAGCAGACATGTCGCTCCCCACCCCGCTGGAATCCTGAGATAGCCTGGTCAGATCTGAGTGCGTTAAGTAAGTGTTCCATACATAAAACATACAGCAGGGGGGAGAACGGACACCCCTGTCTTGTCCCATTCCGAATCTGTATAGGGGAAGAGAGGGAGCCATTAATCCTAATTCTCGCCTGAGGGTCACTGTAAAGTGCAGAAATGCGGCCCAACATAGCAGGTCCCAGACCGATCTGCGAGAGGGTAGCCTTCATGAATCCCCAATCCACCCTGTCAAATGCCTTCTCGGCATCAAGCGACAGTAGCATCAATGGCTGACGGTCGGTTCTAGCCAGATGGATGATGGAGAAAGCTCGTATGGTGTTATCACGCGTTTCTCTAGTCTTGATAAAGCCAGATTGGTCAGGGTGGATCAGGGGTCCAAGAACAGCGGCCAAGCGGTCTGCCAGTAACTTAGCGAATAGCTTGGTATCTACGTTGAGTAGGGAGATGGGGCGGTAGCTAGCGCATAGGTTCGGATCCCTACCCTCTTTGGGTATCACTGTTATGTGTGCAGTCAGCGAATCAGGGGGAAAAGTGGAGTCTTTGGAAATGACGTTGAAGGCACCGCACAATATCGGGAGCAGGTCTCCCTTCAGTGTCTTGTAGAATTTGGCGGTATAACCGCCAGGACCTGGACTTTTACCAGCCGGCATATTGGACATGGCGGCGGCTATCTCTTCCTCCGTGAACGGTGCCTCCAAGGACTCAATGTCAGCGTCTGTCAGTCTAGGAAGGGCTGTGCTGGA
This sequence comes from Hyla sarda, assembly GCF_029499605.1. Classification (NCBI taxonomy): domain Eukaryota; kingdom Metazoa; phylum Chordata; class Amphibia; order Anura; family Hylidae; genus Hyla; species Hyla sarda. The sequence continues at coordinate 2,152 of NW_026608323.1, forward strand.
CAAATAGTCGGTCAGGGAGAGGGGGGGAGAGGAGGAGGGGAAGGTCGGGGATGGAGAGGGAATGTTGTATAAATCAGTGTAATATCTTTCAAAGGCAGTTAAGATTTCTCTCGTGAGAAATGTCCTGCCCCCTTGGGGAGTTGTGATAGAGGGGACGTACAACGCCTCTCTCCTGTCGCGCAGCGCCCTAGCCAAATATTTCCCAGGTTTGTTACCCCATTCGTAAAACGCCTTAGAGCAATGTTGTCGGTAGTATTTGTAACTGTCGTTCAGAAGTGTACAGATGTCATGTCGGGTTTTGATCAGGGCTCGCAGAGACGATTCCTGCCGGGATCGTTTGTGTTGGGCCTCAAGGGTCGCTAGAGAGTCGAGTAGAAGCTTCAGCTTGTCCGACTTCGCCTTTTTAAGGCGAGAGCCATGCCTAATCAACACCCCTCTCAGTACACATTTAAGTGCCTCCCACTGAGTGGGAAGCGGCGTGTCATCTCCTGCATGGTCGGTCAAGAAATGGGCTATGGTGGACTTAAGGTCGGTCAGGCATAGTGAGTCCAACAGTAGAGACTCATTCAGTCTCCAGTTATACTGGGGTCTACTGAGGGAGGGTATCAAAACCGTACAGTGGACCGGGGCGTGGTCGGACAGAAATATGTTACCTATGTGGGAAGAGGATAGACGAGATAGATAAAAATGGGGTAAAAAAATATAGTCCAGTCGGCTGTAGGAGTCATGGGGGCTAGAGTAGAACGTGTAGTCTCTATCGTTGGCATGTTGGAGTCTCCACACGTCACACAGCTGCAAGGAATGTAAGAGTTTCTTAAGTTTGCTGAGCTGACAGTACGAAACAGCGGAGTGCCGTGCGGAGGTATCCAACAACGGGTTCAAAGCAAGATTCAGGTCACCCCCCAGAATGAGCATGCCCTGTGCGAAGGAGGACAAGTCCTCCAGTGTCTTCAATAGGAATTGTATCTGTAAACTATTTGGGGCGTATATCGTCGCTACAGTCACCACCTGGTCTAAAATCGTGCCCTTAATAAACAGAAAGCGGGCATCCGGATCGGACTTAACCTCCAAAATTCTGAACGGTAGGGTACGATGGAATCCAATCGAGACCCCCTTCGAGCGTGATTCAGAATTTGTGCTATGGAACCAGGTGGTGAAATAGCGGCCGAGACGCTCTGGCGTGTGTCCTGTCTTGAAATGCGTTTCCTGTATGCATAAGATTTTAGTGTGCAGTTTGTGTAAGTGGTAAAGGATTTTGGATCGTTTCTCTGGGATGTTAAAGCCCTGAACATTCAATGTGGTTACCTTTACATCCGTCATGATGTTGAAGACGGAGGAGTCCTGTCGGAGAGGCTTGGAGAACTTGTTATATTTTTATTTATTAATTTTTGGGGAATTTTGTTGGTTTTTTGGATTTTCTTATTATCCTTTTATTATTATTATTATTATTATTATTATTATTATTATTATGTTCATTTTCCGTATCTAATTAATTTTGGTTACTCAAAACCTAGGAATTTTGGACTGTTTTGGAGGAATTATTTTGTATTGTTCTTTTTTTCTTCTTGTGGTTAATTTGTTCTTGTATGAATCGCACAGCTTTTACGCTTATTTATATGGCAAATCTCAATATTTTTCTTATCTACAAGAACGGGTTAATTCTTACATAGTTGCTATAACCCCTCCCAGGAAGTGATTACAGATGCCAGCTTCCAGGCGGGGATTAGGGTTTCCCTGATACCATGTGCTATCAGACAAAAGGTATATAAGGTCAGCTAATATTTTCATCATTTCCCATGACTAAGGACCCAATGGTCTGAAACATGTCGGCGTAGGGGATTTACCTTCACTGGATGTTTTTCTTTATCGTTTTTAATATGGATCATTAAACTCTGGACTTTTACATCTCTAATTTTTCTTTGGGAGCTGGATACCCCTTTCTTTGAAATCTACTTACACAGAGGAAATGGCTCGGCTTCATCCTGGCTTCCTAAAACAACAACTAGTGCCCAGAGACTGATATGCTATGAACGGTGAGCTGGCTATAATAATTTTTCTTTGACTAGTTAGTTAGTGTTATTCCAATCACCAAAATGACAGGATTACATATTGCACATTTTCTGTTCATCCGATAAACCTAGTTTCAATACTGAAATATTACTGTCTTTCAGATCTCATAGCTCAAAACTGAATTGCTGATCTAAACAACCAAATATTTATAAATGAAAATAATGGAAAATGGCAGGGGTTCTGAAAGTTTTGCATATGACTTACAGGTTACAAAAATCTAAACAGATACTGTCTCACCGTTTTTATTCATGTGCAACAGGAAAAGTCCATCTTCTGTTCCCAAAGCAATTCTTTCCTGATCTGAAAAACATTCAGACTTTAGATGTACCCTGTACACATATACAGCATTTTTCACTTACATTATTATAAAAATGCTATAAAAAGCTACATTACCCATGACACTTGCACAGAGAGCTGTGCGTATGAGAGGCAGTGCACTGTCATATGCCTCCTTTAACAATCGAACAGAGCGATCCTCTGGCCTCTGCTCCCGCAGGAGCGACTGCAGTTCCTTCAGCACTTGCACCCATTTCTGCATTTCTTCAGGAGTCTCAGCCAGCAGAAGCTGAGAGGAGGTGGTGAGTGGGAAACCAAGTTGTGAGAAGACTACCTGAAAAAGACAAAAATAGCAGTGATCAGATTGATCAGCATTTAAAATCATCAGAACATACCCGTATTTTCCGGCATATAAGACGACCCCCAACTTTTACAGTTAAAATATAGAGTTTGGGATATACTCGCCGTACAGGACTACCCCTCTACCGCGATGTACGTTAGCTTTCCATTGTTCCTCCACATTAGGTTGTCAGCATAGTTCTCCCACATTAGGTTGGTAGCATAGTTCCCCCACATTAGGTCTGCAGTATTGTTCCCCCCACATTAGGTTGTCAGCATAGGTTGTCAGCATAGCATAGGCCATAGCAGTAGGTCCCGGGACTGGAGGAGCGGTGGTCGGAGCACCGAAGATGACCTGCTGCTGGTAACTTACCATGCGCGTCCTTGCTGCTCCGCTTTGCTGTTTCTATGGGCACACGCACGGGACATCAGTGGCATCCCTGCGTGCGCTACCTCCCGGCAGCCCGTGTTTTTAAAGTTAACGCGGGGCCGCACACAGGTAATGGGACATCCTTGTGTCCCAAAAAGATATTTTGGGGCACAGGATATATGGATGACCTCCTCCTAGTGTGGTTTGGTGGCAGACAGAGAATAGAGGAATTTCTCACTTACATTAATAACAATGCAATGAATCTAAAATTCACCCTGGAGTTTTTTGGATGTGACACTGTATGGAGATTGCATTAAGGGTCGTGTGCATTCCAAATTATTTAGAAAACTAACTTCTGGTAATAGTATCCTGTCTGCCACGAGTTGCCACCCGAAGCTTGTCATACGTAATCTCCCATTAGGAGAATTTGTTAGGGCTAAAAGGGCTTCATCAGACAATGTCGCATATGAAGAGTCATGTCATGACACATTAACAAGGCTATGGTGTTAACTGCGGATGTCCCTAATATGACGGAGAAATTAATCTCGGCCGGGACAATGGATAATCTATACCCCGGGCGTCCCAGCCGACTGCAGCACCCGGCGTATAAGATGACCCCCGACTTGAGAAAATTTTACCGTGTTAAAAAGTCATCCTATACTCCGGAAAGTACGGTATATTAAATTAAATCAGTTTAAAAATTCAATGGCAAATACAAGTCCCTGATGTCTAATCATTAATAGTTACATGGGTTTGCAGGAAAGCTGACTGAAAACTAATAAAGCCACCATTGTTCTTTACACAGAAGTTGTCATCTAGATATCCAAGCCTCCTGGATGGCCTGTCTAGTTATGCTAAAATACAGGACTTAGGGATGCACCACTACATTACTATGCATGCTTAAGAACCATGTAAAGACACTAATATATAAATAATGGCTGAATGTATATTTATAATAGGTCAAAACTCTCCCTAGAACTTACATACCCGAAATATGCAAGGAATGTCTTTGGGGTTTGCATGAATGACGTCCGACTCCAAGACAGAACTGACAGAAAAATGTTCATCTCTGTCCAAAGTAAAGTGACAAGACAAAGATTTATTGCTGCTGAAAATAATAAGGAAAATAAGGAACAAGTATGTGCCTTGTGGATACTTACCTCATATCGATGACCTGTAGGATAGTAGTATTACACTGGGAAATGGCATCATACACAAGAACCTTGAAGTCACTTATAATCACATAGGCCCGTTGCCATCCCTTCTTCACTCCAGCTGGCTTAGGGATCTAAATAACAATGATTAAAAAAAGAACATACATGAACAACACAGGTTGCAATAAAGGAAATGTAAAAATCATTGTAGGCAAATGATAAATGCCATAGCAATGAATTCTATATCAGTCCATTTTGGTTTCATATCTATAAGTAAAAGTAAGACTATTATTCAGGAAATATAGAAATAAACCAAATTCCATATAGATTTGGTTTAACAATGGAACAACTAAAAGAAATGTACACTAACATGGAAATACAAACATAGTCTGACAGTGGAGTGAGTGTGGGAGGGAAGGAATGGGAGGAAGTGTGTGTGTGTGATAACATTTTTCTTACCTATTACTTAACAACATCACTATTATTACAAACATAAGATGGATCCCATCTTGTAAGTCATAATAATATCTTTATCATCATCCATCATCATCATATTTATTTATAAAGCACCAACAGATTCTGCAGCAATTTTAAGGGGACAAATATCAAATATTGCAATTTTACACCCTTATTATTCAAACAAGAGGAGTGAGGGTCCTGCTCCTGAGAGCTTACGGTCTTTTTGGGGATGAGGTTGAGACAAAAGGCAGAAAGTGCTTTATTGAACTAATGATCAAAACTATTGACAGAGGCTCCACCAGTTAAAGGGTTCATCTGGGAGGAGGAAATGTAATACCTTTTCTCACCCAGCCCCCCACTTCCACCGCCATTCTGTTGTCTTAGAAACATAACATCAGAGATGAGAGTGGGTGATCATGACTAGAGATGAGCGAATTTTAGAAAAATTCGATTTGGACAATTTGCCAAATTTTCCCCCCAAAATTAGTTATTAGCGGCGAATCGCTATAAAAAATTGCTATTTCTGGGCTACAGAGAGCCTCAATAGGGGTCTAGAACACTTTGCCCTGCTGTAACACGCATAGGGAGTGTGCTGGGTTAGTGAAATAATACTGTTATTCAGTATGACATGCAGATTATTTTGGAACTGTCCTTCATGCCATGAGAATGTAGTGACAAGAGTTACCTTCCATTCTGGACTTACCTGGCTTTTATGGATCAAAATTATTTAAATTCTATTAAATTTTATTTCAAAATGTACAAGTCATTTTTCATTAATTATAAAAAGTCTTTAAACATAGTCTGCAAACTACAAGACGATCAGATAAGTGCTAAACATTGTTACATGCACATTACAGACAGCTGTAGCTAGCTCTTTTTGCTCCATCTGGCACAGGATATCATGGAACCTGCAACACAAACATTAGTATTAGGCTCTACACTCTTCCAGCATTATCTTCCCCTTTGCCCTACAAATGACTCCAGCCTCCTCCAAACACAATGCCACCAGCCTTTGCACAACGCACAAGGGGGAGATTTATCAAAACCTGTGCAAAGGAAAAGTTGCCCAGTTGCCCATAGCAACCTATCAGATCGCTTCTTTCCTTTTTAACAAGGCCTTTGCAAAATTAAATAAGAAATCTGATTGGTTGCTATTGGCATCTTTTCCTTTGCACAGGTTTCGATAAATCTCCCCAAATGTTTCCAGCCTCACCCCCCACAAGCACACACAATGCCACCTACAATACCCCTCACAGTGACAGAGGGGTGTACATGGGAGACAGGGATGTAGAGGGGTGACAGAGGGGCATGCAGGGGTGACAGAGGGGTAGAGGAGTGAAAGAAGGGTGGGGGTGCACTACCTGAAACTGAGTAGGCCTCTGTCAGCGCTCCCCCTGCTACTTCCCTCAATCCACATGATTCTGCTGAGGGACCAGGGAGAATCCAGAGTCCAGAGCTGCTCCACAGGAGAGAGAGGATACACGAGGATTGGAGCTGCAGTATCAACCATCCCGGCACTGCACACAGACTTCCCTTCCGCCTGGCTTGCACGCCTGTGACTCACAGGTGCGCAGGCCTGGGCAGAAAAGTCAAAAAATGTTAGCGCCATATTTCCCACTAGAGTGTCCTGGCACCCTGGTTGGGAATCAATGTCTCAGTGTAATGTGTGCTGGACCCCCTTGCGCCCCCTTGCAACAGCACACCTGAGGCGATCACCTCACTTGCCTCATCAGAGCTACAGCCCTGATTACAGAACATACAAGTGCAAAAAACACAAACTTCAAAAAACACTAAAATCTGTGATGAAAGTGCTATAAAAAAAGAGGTATTATTATATGTGACAAGGTCATCAAGGGTGGATTTAAAAGGGGGGAAGTTTAAGTTGTAGAAATTTCTGCAACAATCTGTTCCATAAACCTAAGTGAGGGGAACTGAGGACAATACACTCCAGTACGCTTAAAACAGTATTTGTCTACAACACCAGCAGGTGTGTACTTTTGGCTGGCCTTCACAGTATCTAGGCCCTTGAGACTTTAACAGGAACAAAATAGTTCACCACTGAGATGTACATATGTGGTATGCACTTATGAGGGGAGTACTATGCGCTCCAGTACGCTTAAAAAAATTATTTGTGTAAAACACCAGCAGTTCACACCAGTGCTGCAGCACACAGTCGCTGTGTACTACACCCAAAATTGCACTCTCTCTCCCTCTATCTCACTCACTTTCTTATCAGGGCTTCTTGGCAGGATTTGGGCTTGAGCTGAATCGCTGCTGTTCTGTGCAACAACCTGCTCTCTGTCCCTCTGTGCAACGCTAATGTGACTAGGAGGTGAATTGCTGGAAAAAAGCTTTTTTGGCCAACACACAGCTCTGTCCGTCCCTATCTATATCTCTGCAATGAAAGGCTGAAGTGACTAGCCGCAATATGGCTGCTGATTATATAGGACTGTGACAGGGGTGACTGGCTGGTGATAGGCTGTATACTGCATGTGATTCAGGGTCATCCCGCCTACCCTTGTTCCCGCCTTCACAGGATTCCTTGCCCTATGTCCACATATGTGGATCTGCCATTTTAGATGCCCTGGAGCCTGAACCGAACAAAATGGAGTTTAATTAAGCGAATCGCAGCAATATTCGCATTAGTTGCAAATCGAATTTTTCCTGAAATTCTTAACAAATTTGGATTCGTCAGATTCAATTTCCTCATCCCTAATCATGACATATCAATAAAAACATACCGCATGCAAGATGTTTGTGTTGGGAGCGGGGCATGGCATTGCTTTTCCTCCTCCTTTATAACCCTTTCAAGCAATTAGTTTTTGTATATTTTATTCTATACATTCTATTCAGGCTATTATACTGCCATGCTGATATAGAGGAAGGCAGAAATCCTCATTAGGTATAAAAGTCAAATGTACTGATTTTCATATTTTATAGTTTCATAGTTTATAAGGTAAAAAAACACATCAAGTCCAGCAAGTTAAACCTAAAACCCTACTGTGCTGATCCAAAGGAAACTGGAAAACTCCCTGTGAGGCTGATGGCAATTGCCCCAACTAAGATATGGCAATCAGAATAAATCCCTGGAAAAACATTCTATCCATATGAATCTAGTATCCATAAGCGGTTATATTTTCCCAGAAAAACATCCAGGCCCCCCTTGAACTTGTTTATTGAATCAGCGATCACAACATCATGTGGCAGAGAGTTCCATAGTCTTACTGCTCTTACAGTAAAGAATCTCTGTCTGTGATGATGGTGAAAGCTTCTTTCCTCTAGATCAGTGTTTTTTCAAAGGAAAACTGTCAGCTTGCTCCCCCCGCACTAACCAGCGGTATCGGCTGCTGGGGAAGCTGATCAGTTTGATGCCTACCATGCCCAGATCCGCCATTCCGTTCGGCCGTAATCTTCAATTTTTGGTATATGCTAATGAGGTGCTAACTGGCACCAGCCAGCCTAACTGGCACTCTGATGTCAAGGCCGTTGGCTGCAGCGCCGCCCAGTTCATCAATATTCCTCCCCTCTCTCCATTACAGAGCGGGGAGACGAGGGAAAGGTGGAGGGAGGGGAGAAATATTGATGAGCTGGGTGGTGCTGCGGCCAGTTAGCCCGGCCGATGCCAGTTAGCACCTCATTGGCATATACCGAAAATTAAAGATTACGGCCAAACGGCACGGCGGATCCGGGCACGGTAAGCATCAAACCGATTAGCCAGTACTGCTGGTTAGTGTGGGAGGAGCAAGCTGACAGTTTTCCTTTAAGCGCGGTCCTCAAGACCCCCCAACAGGTCATGGTTTCTGGATTTGCTTTGTCTTTCACTAATATATAGAATTGTGGTATAATTATGGTCAGTGAATCAGGCATCAGCGCAGTTATATCACCTGCGAAAGACTAAGGAAATCCTGAAAACATGACCTGTTGGGGGGTCTTGAGGACCGCACCTGGGAAACACTACTCTAGATCTAGAGGTTGTCCCTTTGTCATGGTTACTGGCTTAGGTATTAAAAAGATCTGTTCTGCCTATTTATAGATTTGTACATTGCGACCAGATCGCCCTAAGATGTCTTTTCTCCAAACTTGATAACCTCCTTGGTCCTTTAATCCTCCCATACCATTAATTATCTTTGTCGCCCTCCTCTGCACCCTCTCCAGTTCAGCCATGTCCTTCTTATATATAGATGGCCAAAATTGGACACAATACTCCATACGTGGTCTGACTAATAATTTACACAGAGCAAAACTATTTCCTGACACAAGCCTCTATGCCTCACTTGATATATCCCATGACTTAATTAGCCTTGGCAGCTGCTGCCTGGCACTGATCACTAAAGTTGAGCTTCCTGTCCACCAGTACCCCTCAGTTCTTTTTGGTAGAACTTTTAATCTAATGTTTTATTATTTAGCACATAATTTTACATGCTGTTTGTATGGCCCAAGTGCATTCATTTCCTTATCTTAAAAAAAAATGTCCTTCCTCTCTCCAAATCTGAATAAAATCCATTGGCTGACGGCCCTTCTCCAAAAGTTTTATTATTATTTTACTATTACACTCCAAAAAGTCATCCAGGTCCTTTTGAAATCTTATAGTATTCTGATAAGGAACTGAATAGTCTTACTGCTCTGACAGTATAGAATTTTATTTTATGCTGGTCAAGAAATCTTTCCTCTGGGTATAAATCTGGGTAATACATCATATATATTATATTATAATATATCTATATATATCTATATATCTATATATATATATACACACACACACATACATACACACACACAGTCATGGCCATAAATGCTGGTACTCCTGAAATTTTTCTCACAGAAAAGGATTGCAGTAACACATGTTTTGCTATACACTTGTTTATTTCAATATTGTGTATTGGAACTAAACCAAAAAGGGAGGAAAAACAGCAAATTGGACATAATGTCACACCAAACTCCAAAATATGGGCTGGACAGGTTTATTGGCACCCTTTCAAAATTGTGGAAAAATAAGATTGTTTCAAGTATGTGATGCTCCTTTAAACTCACCTGGGGCAAGTAACAGGTGTGAGCAATATAAAAATCACAACTGAAAGCAGATAAAAAGGAGACAAGTTCACTTAGTCTTTGCATTGTGTGTCTGTGTGTGCCACACTAAGCATGGACAACAGAAAGAGGAAAAGAGAACTGTCTGAGGACTTGAGAACCAAAATTGTGGAAAAATATCAACAATCTCAAGGTTACAAGTTGATCTGCAGAGATCTAGATTTGCCTTTGTCCAGTGCGCAACATTATCAAGAAGTTTGCAACCCATGGCACTGTAGCTAATCTCCCTGGACATGGACGGAGGAGAAAAGTTGATGAAAGGTGTCAACGATGGCTAGTCCAGATGGTGGATAAGCAGCCCCAAACAAGTTCCAAAGATATTCAAGCTGACATGCAGGTTCAGGGAGCATCACTGTCAGCTCAAACAATCAGTCGGCATTTAAATTAAATGAAACGCTATGGCAGGAGACCCAGGAGGGCCCCACTGCTAACACAGAGACATAAAAAAGCAAGACTACATTTTGCCAAAATTAACTTGAGTAAGCCAAAATCCTTCTGGGAAAATGTCTTGTGCACAGATGAGACCAAGATAGAGCTTTTTGGTAAAGCACATCATTCTACTGTTTACTGGAAAAGGAATGAGGCCTACAAAGAAAAGAACACAGTACGTACAGTGAAATATGGTGGAGGTTCAATGATGTTTTGGGGTTGTTTAGCTGCCTCTGGCACTAGGTGCCTTGAATGAGTGCAAGGCATCATATAATCTGAGGATTGCCAACGGTTTTTGGGTCGCACTGTGCAATCAAGTGTCAGAAAGCTTGGTTTGCATCCGATATCTTGGGTCTTCCAGCAGGACAGTGACTCCAAACATATGTCAAAAAGCACCCAGAAATGGATGGCAACAAAGCGCTGAAGAGTTCTGAAGTGGCAGCAATGAATCCAGATCTAAATCCCATTGAACATCTGTGGAGAGATCTTAAAATTGCTGTTGGTAAAAGGCGCCTTCCAATAAGAGAGACCTGGAGCAGTTTTCAAAGGAAGAGTGGTCCAACATTCCGGCTGAGAGGTGTAAGAAGCTTATTGATGGTTATAGGAAGCGACTGATTTCAGTTATTTTTTCCAAAGGGTGTGCAACCAAATATTAAGTTAAGGGTGCCAATAATTTTGTCCAGCCCATTTTTGGAGTTTGGTGTGACATTCTGTCCAATTTGCTTTTTTTCTCCCTTATTTGGTTTAGTTCCAATACACACAAAGGGAATAAACATGTGTATAGCAAAACATGTGTAACTGAAATCCTTTTCTGTGAGAAATACTTCCCTTTCTAGAAAAATTTCAAGGGTGCCAACATTTATGGCCAAGACTGTGTGTGTGTGTGTGTGTGTATATGTATGTATGTATGTATGTATGTATATATATATATACACACACACACACACATATATATATATATATAGATACACACACATATGTATATATATAAAACTGTGTGTGTGTGTGTGTGTGTGTGTGTGTGTGTGTATGTATGTGTGTATGTTCCAGCATCACGTCCAAACGGCTAAAGATATTAACATGAAACTTGGCACACGTTACTTATGTGTCAACAACAAACATAGGATAGGTGATTTAAACTCACCCCAATTTGCCAGGGGCGGGGTTTATGGGAATACTTATGGAGATATTTCGATAATATTTGGTCACATGTTACTTATATGTCCACTTAAAATATAGGATAGTTCATTTAACCCTTAACTATCCCCATTTGTGAGGGTCGAGGTTTTTGTTTAAAGTCCCATGCAAATCAATGGAAAATTTATGTTCCCACATAACTTCCGTGCGGCTGGAGGTCGGGCTAGGAGGCCGGGATATGAAAAGCTTCCTCCTTTGTTTATTTTCTTCCCCAACAAAGATTAGGAAGGAAAAAAAACGGACAACGTGTGTGTGTGTGTGTGTGTGTATATATATATATACACATATATATATATATATACACATATATATATATATATATATATATATATATATATATATATATAGACTAAAGGACCAGTCCTTTTGCATTACACTTCAGATCATATTACATATTTTTTTTTTTATATTCTCTCTTACTGACAATTAGTTTTCTTAATAACAAGTACAACATTTTACCAGGGGTGTAATTTGCAGTTCCTGGTCCCCAAAGCAAAATTTGTAAGAATATCCCCTTATCGTATATCAGCTATGGTTCTGAGATTCGTACATGGGGAAAAGGGACTTGGACCTCATAAGACTCCAAGGCTTGATTGTAACAACCTCTGCATCCTCTATAGTAACAGCCCTGGATTTCACTAATGTGACAAAAGTAATCAGATAATTTTGTAACATTTGACACATTATTTGGTTACTCTGTTTAATGTCTAAGCAATTGGATATTTCAGGGGCGTGACATGATATAAACAGTAAAATGGAGTATGCTCTTGAAAAGAACAGCTGAGTGCCCTTTCTGACCGAGTGGCATGAAGATTGGACAATAAGGTCAGGTTTCGTAATGCCACGAGTCTATAATTTTAAGTACAGATTTCGACTTCCTTCTAGTTGATTATTATACAGTAATACCAATAATTATAATTACTAGAGATATTGGACTTACCGATAAGTATCCTTCCAGAGCAGTGCCGCTGCCAGTTTTTGGATCTACTCCAAGAATCCTCTTATTTTGACTAGGGGGACATGGACAAATTGAGGCACCATCACAGCAGGATAAATGGCACATATACCCACACACTGCAGAAACACAAGAGATCATTAGTTTCTAACTGTAACATTGCACCACATTAACAGATTCAAAAAAGAAATAGTTCTCACCTTCACAGCACACTCCTTGCCGTATAAGTCCAACCATGACCGATGTACAGCGGAGACATTTTGTTGGTGATGTAAAACTTTTAACTTTGAAAGTGTGTGTCTTCGGCTGAAAGCAAATTAAAAAGAACTCAACCAAAATACTGTGTGCAAAAATAAATTATGTCTTCAAAAAACACAGTTTAGAGTTTCTTATGTAAAGAAAATATACTTTTTGGGGGAGATTTATCAAAACCTGTGCAGGGGGGGAACTTGTCCAGTTGCCCATAGCAACCAATCAGATCGCTTCTTTCATTTTGCAGAGGCCTTGTTAAAAATGAAAGAAGTGATCTGATTGGTTGCTATGGGCAACTGGGCAGCTTTTCCTCTGAACAGGTTTTGATAAATCTCCCCCCATGTCTCAATTTCAAAATACATCTGCTAATAAAATTGGCAACAACACTGGCAAATGGAATTGTATGAAAAGAAGGTGAATGGTTATTTCTCATCCAACAACAAAAAAATCTATTTCAGCACTTTCTATTGACAGACGCAGATACCTTGTCTGAGGTCTCATCTATACTTTCTATGATCCCAACAGATCTCCTATTGACTTTATTTTTCACAGACTAGAAAGAAGATAAAACAAAGTTTTTTTTAATTTTATATTCGTGACCTTTTATATTATTATACATGCTTATTATAGATTTGCTTTCAACCAATAAGAAACAAATGCATGGTTATGTGATGTGCATAGCGCAGTGTTGAAAAACGAATCTTGTATGAGGGAGGCATGCATCTTGTGGCTCAGTACATCCTCGTTGACACATGAACCCTGGAAATGATCTAGGGCTGACATATTCCATTTAGTACTGGTTGCTTACCACAACAGCAAAAGCTAAGGGAATCTGTCCCCTCTAGATTATGCCCCGCGCTCAAGTGCCAGAGGATATGTTGAGCCACAAGTTGCACACCCCCCACCTCCATCCCACCCTGCCTTGACATACAGGACTAGTCTTCCAGCACTGAGATATGCACAACAATTAATCTAGCAGGAAGGGGTGGGGAAGGGAGGACGCATACATTTTGAGGCTCAGCACATCCTCTTTGACACTTGAGCCCAAAGCAGATTCCCATAAGCCAATGAGGCTTGGGCCCTGTTGCAGATACAATATATTCCAAGAGTAATGGACACTCTGAAAAAGACAAGTTTGTGTATTCTTTGAATTGGTTGGGGGGCTGATCACATACCTTTTTGTAGCATGTCAATCAAAAAAATATCCAAAATGACAGAAAAAAAAACCCTCTAAAAGTTAAATACTCCTTTTTGAGGCTTAAAACAAGTCTCAGAATACTGTACAAGTATAAGTCCAGTACTGCTAGACTCACATCAGTTCTGTCTCCTCGTCTTAAGATGACACTGCTCGACACTTGAGGCTGTTCTGAGTTTTCAGACGTGACAACTTCCTTCTGTTTAGAAAAACAAAAGTAAACTGTGATAAAAAAATAAACCAACTATGTTACTATGTAACAAATATTCCTATATTGTAGATTATGGAATATAGAAGTCTCTCTATATTTCTTTTGCTACTTTTATCTAATATCAGTATTCAAGCATGAAATTATCATAAAATTAGCTTGATGCCACTTTAGGCCCTTTTATACAGGTAAATTATCAGGCAAATGAGTATTCCTAGAAATGCTCATTCCTGATAATAGAACCGTGCCAAAAAGGACAGCAGTAAGCTCGTTCATCAGCTGATTGGATCTTTTGTGCAGCCATTTAAGTTATCATTACCGGCTGAACAAAGATCCATCGATTGTTTGTGCGGTCTGGTAACGGCCTTGTAAAGGCTCTGCAAATAACCAACTATCTCAGAGTTTTCTGGGCTGCGTCGACATATGGAAACGCGCCATTTCTTAGTAAAAATGAGTTCATCCTTGATAGAAATTATGTAAAACTGAAGAAGCCATTCATACCTCAGAACGGAATGATAAAAATGGAATCAGAGATCGCTGTAACTTGTTTTCTAAAAAAAAAAAACAGAGAATTCACATTGAAGACAGATTAACCATAACCAGGATTTTATCCCCATGGATAACCCACTGTCACCTGCTGTTCCCTTTGTCTTTGCTTCCTCACGCAACTTCTCCATTTCCGCTCTTAACTTCTTATTTTCTTCATCTGCCTCCTGTAGCTTTCTAAAGAAAGCCATAAAATACACTGTATCTTAAAAAAAAGCCTCTTCACTCATCACATACTTTACCAAAAGATTGCAACTCATAGAAATGTATCCATTATCACAGAATCTTTTCTCAGGCTCAAGAAAACCTTCTGTTAAAGCTGAAACACTGAAGAAGTGAATACATGTCTCTCTTTTTAGGGCTCTAAATTATGAGAAATTTGACCATGGTTATTCAGTTCAGCACTTGCATAAATGGAAAATGAATATAATTTGCACAAGCTTGACAAAAATACATCTAAAGAGTACCTGTTACCAAACTAAACTCTTAATATATTGTTTCTCATGTAATTATAAGACACTTTGCAATTTACTTGCTGTAAAAATTCTCAACCTGTATATGTTTTTAATGTGATTGAAAAAAAGACCACTAGGTGGCTGTCTTCTGTTCCCTGTGCAAGTAAAACAGTTATTTTGGTTTCCTTCCAGCCTGGCAGGAGACCAAACTCAGGAAGTGTGCACGGGGCATGGCGTGGTACAGCTCTCACACGCTTCAGTGACGTCACGCCTGCTTGGGGAAAGCCCACTTTCTCCTGTCTGGAGGTCACACAATGTGAGCAAGTAGTGATGATGCAGAGCTTTTTAAAGCTCGGAAAACTATTTTAAGGGCAGGAGGAGTAGTTCGGGAATATAATCCGAGTTAGTTTGGAAAATATGGTTTGATGACCGGTACGCTTTAACCCCTTCCCGCAGAATGACATATAAACGTCATGATGTGCAGGTAGTTCGCGCATCATGACGTTTATATAACGTGACGGTTATTCAGTTAACCTGGCGATGCGCGTCATCGCACGGGTTAACTGGCAGAAGTCCTGCTGTTACCAGTGGGGGAAACTTCTGCAAGCCCCCCACAGGACCATCTGTGGATGGTCCTGGTTAGCGATCACTGTGATTGGTCCCTGTGGACCAATGACAGTGATCGCTGACTGGGGAGGGGTTTAAGTTCAGATCTCTTCCCCCGCTCTGCCGACTTCTAGGGGCAGACAGAGCGGGGGAAGAGGATCCCAGGAGCTGTGGGGGGACCGCGGCACATTCCAGTGGGGGAGGGGTGCGGCAGTAAGGACCAGGGACCGGCGGCAGGCACACATGGAGGCAGCAGCGGCGGCAGGCAAGTGAAGAAGGCAGCAGTGAAAATCGCTGCTGCTGCTTCCAGGAGTTTCAGAACTACAACTCCCAGCATGCCCAGACAGTCCAGGCATGCTGCGAGTTGTAGTTCTGTAACATCTGGCCCTTCAGATGTTGCCGAACTACAACTCCCAGCATGCCTGGGCAGTCTGGGCATGCTTGGAGTTGATGTTTTGCAACATCTGGAGGGCTACAGTTTGGACACCACTACTTAGCGGTCTCCCAACTGTTCTCCTCCAGTTCTTGCAAAACTACAACTCTCAGCATGCCCTTCAGCATGCTGGGAGTTGTAGTTTTGCAACAACTGGAGGCACACTGGTTGAGAAACATTGTTTCCTAACTCAGTATTTCCAAACCTGTGTGCCTCCAGTTGTAGCAAAACTACAACTCCCAGCATACCCAGACATCCGAAGGGCATGCTGGGAGTTTTAGTCCTATGTCCACCCCTATGCAAATCCCTAATTTAGGCCTCAAATACCCATTGCGCTCTCTAACTTCGGAGCCCTGTCGTATTTCAAGGCAACAGTATAGGGCCACATATGGGGTATTTCTGTACTCGGGAGAAACTGCCTTACAAATTTTGGGGGGCTTTTTCTTT
This sequence comes from Hyla sarda, assembly GCF_029499605.1. Lineage (NCBI taxonomy): Eukaryota > Metazoa > Chordata > Amphibia > Anura > Hylidae > Hyla > Hyla sarda. The sequence goes on from NW_026608323.1 coordinate 18,631, forward strand.
TCTTTTACCCCTTATGAAAAGGTAAAGTTGGGGTCTACTCCAGCATGTTATTGTAAAAGAATTAACTTAAGTAAGTTGCCCTATACTTTTTATTTTCACAAAAGGTAAAAAGGAAAAAAATTTGTAACGCAATTTCTCTTGAGTACGGAAATACCCCATATGTGGACGTTAAATGCTCTAGGGCGCACAACTAAGCTCAGTAGTGAGAGCGCCACGTAGATTTGAGGTTATATGCACAGGGGTGGCTGATCGTTACAGCGGTTCTGACAAACGCAAAAAAAAAAAAAAAAACACCCACATGTGACCCCATTTGGGAAACTACACCCCTTAAGGAATGTAACAAGGGGATAGTGAGCCTTAACTACCCACAGGTGTTTGAAGAATTTTTGTTGAAAATGAAATTTTTTTATTTTTTTCACTAAAATGCTGGTGTTATCCCAAATTTTTCATTTTCACAAGGGGTAATAGGAAAAAAGCCCCCCAAAATTTGTAAACCCCCTTCTTTTGAGTATATAAATACCCCACATGTGGATGTAAAGTGCTCTGCTGGCGCACTACAGAGCTCGGGAGAGAAGGAGCGCCATTGAGCTTTTGGAGAAAGAATTTGGCTGGAATTGAAGGCCATGTGCGTTTACAAAGCCCCCATGGTGCCAGAACCGTGGAACCCCCCCCACATGTGACCCCATATTGGAACTACACCCCTCACAGAATGTAATAAGGGGTGCAGTGAGCCATAACACCCCACAGGTGTTTGACGACTTTTCGTTAAAGCCGGATGTGTAAATGAAAAAAAATTTGACAGACTTTTGGAATAGTGGGCTGTGCAAATGAAAAATTTAATTTTTTCATTTTCATGGACCACTGTTCCAAAAATCTGTCAATTTTTCATTTGCCCAGCCCACTGTTCCAAAAGTCTCACATTTTTTTTAATTTACACATCTGACTTTAACGAAAAGTCGTCAAACACCTGTGGGGTGTTAAGGCTCACTCTACGCCTTGTTACGGGCCTTGAGGGGTGTAGTTTCCAAAATAGTATGCCATGTGCTTTTTTTTTTTTTGCTGTCCTGGTACCACAGGGGCTTCCTAAATGTGACATGCCCCCCAATAACCATTTTAGCTAAATTTGCTTTCAAAAAGCCAAATGTGGCTCCTTCTCTTCAGAGCATTGTAATGTGCCAGCAGAGCACTTGACGTCCGCATATGGGGTATTTCCATACTCCATACAAATTTTGGAGGGCATTTTCATCTATTAACTCTTGTAAAAAATTGTAAATTTGGAGAAAAAACAGCATTTTAGTGAAAAAAATGTTTCTTCTCATTTACACATCTGAATTTAATGAAAAGTTGTCAAACACCTGTGGGGTGTACCCCTTCTTACGTGCCTTTGGGTGTAGATTTTTTGCTGTTATGGAACCATAGGGGCTTCCTAAATGTGACATGCCCCCCTAAAACCATTTCAGCAAAATTCACTCTACAAAATCCCATTGTCGCTCTTTCGCTTCTGAGCCCTCTAGTTCACCCACAGAGCACTTTACATCCATATATGAGATATTTCCTTACTCGAGAGAAACTGGGTTACACATTTTGGGTGGGCATTTTATCCTTTTACCCCTTGTAAAAATTCATAAACTGGGTCTACAAGAACATGTTTGTGTAAAAAATTAAGATTTAGAATTTTGCTGCTATTCCTGTGAAACACCTAAAGGGTTAACAAACATTCTGAATATAATTTTGTATACTTTGATGGGTGTAGTTTTTATAATGGGGTAATTTATGGGGTATATCTAATACGAAGACCCCTCAAATCCACTTCAAAAGGAACTGGTCCCTGAAAAATAAATTTTTTGAAAATTTTGAGAAAAATTGGAAATTGCTGCTGAACTTTGAAGCCCTCTGATGTCTTGCAAAAGTAAAAATATGTCAACTTTATGATGCAATATATAATTTGGTATGTCTATTTTCCTTACAAGCAAAGAGCTTCAAAGTTTAAAAAAAATTCTAAATTTTAAAAATTTTCATGAAATTTTGGATTTTTTCACCAAGAAAGTATGCAAGTATCGACGAAAATTTACTACTATGATAAAGTAGAATATGTCACGAAAAAACAATCTCGGAATAAACTTTATGAGTAAAAGCATCCTAGAGTTAATAATGCTCAAAGTGACACTGGTCAGATGAGAAAAAAAAATGCTCTGGTCCTTAAGGGGTTAATGAAGTCATCGTCATAGGTCCCTACTAATTTGATACAATGAATATCAGTACCTGTCAGTTTCAAGGCTCTCAGACTTGAGTTTATTCATTTCCTCTTTGATACTTTGCTTTGCTCTGATCTCTGCCTCAAGAGCAGACTGGAGTTCAAGCCGTGCTGAAGCCTCTAGTTTCTGCAGCCTGCGTGCTTTCCATTGGCTCTCCTAAAATGTGAGAAGGAATGCATGCACTCAGATAATCATTAACCCCCAAGTTTTTTCCCTACTCACCTTCTAAGACCCATAAAGGTTTTTGTTTTTTTTTCACTGACAAAGTTGTATTAGGGAATATTTTTGTGGGACAAGATGTATTTTTCATTGCCTCACTTTATTTTATTATAAAATGTATTACAAAGCCAGAAAAAATTATATGTAGCGCAAAATTGGAAAAAAAAATTAAAAATTTAATTGCACAATTTTGTGAGGCAATACTTTTTATGGAGTTTACAATACAGCAAAACTGACATACAAAATGTATTCTATGGGTCAGTACCATTCCAATAATACCAAATTTGAATATTTTAAGTTTTATTTAAAGTAAAAAAAAAATGTAAAACTTGAAAAAGAAAAAAAACCCTGTTCATTGCCATGTTCTGACCCCTATAACTTTTTTTTGCCACCTACAGAGCTGCATTAGGGTTTATTTTTGCGGCATTAGCTGTAGTTTTTAACAATACCCTTTTGTGCAGTTTTTTTTGCTTTTTGAACACTTTTTATTCCATTTTCTCTGGAATGAGATGTGACCAAAAATCAGCAATTTTGATGACTGTGCAGGATCAGGAATGTAAATGTAATAGTTGAGACAATTACACAGGTAATTTGAAATAATCCCCCTCCCCATATAAAATGTAACATTTTGAAAACCTAAAATATTTTTATTTCTAAATCTTTTTTGCCCCCCTATGGGCCCATCAGGCCACAGTAGATGGCTTACATAGATCAGTGTAATGCTATTGCATTACACTGACCCATGTAATTGATTGCTAAGTGCTGCCTTTATCAATCATTGAGCCAGGGAAGAGAGCATAGGACACATAAGGCCACAGGCTTCCCCAGCAACCCATTAGCACCCTGTCGATAGGACCCCTAGACACCAGGGATTAACGGCAATTAATAATTACATTCCCTGATCAATATTGGTCACGCCATTTAACCATTTAAATGTCAGACATCTTGAAGGAATTAAGTATGGTGCTGCACAGACCCTTAGACCTTATTTTTTAAGATTCTATAATGAGAGGTATTGAGCCACAGCACTGGCGCTTAGCAAATGTGGTACCAATATTCAAAAAGAGGTCAAAAAGTTTTACATTTGTTGTGGCTAAGATTTTTGAGGGTTTACTGAGAAATGCTGTTCTGGAGCATCTTAATGAAAATAACCTACCAGAGCGCCAACATGGGTTTATGTGGGATCGGTCCTGTTAGACTTATCTGATCGGCTTCAATGAGGAGGTCAGTTATAGATTGGACCGGGGTGAAGCTGTGGATGTTGTATATCTGGACTTTTCTAAGGTATTTGGTACTGTGCCACACAAAAGGTTAGTACATAAAATGAGGATTCTGGGACTAGGGGAGGATATATGTAAATGGGTTAGCGACTGGCTCAGTGATAGGAAGCAGAGGGTCCACTTCTTTTTAATATGTTTATTAATGACCTTGTAGAGGGATTAGAGTACAATTTCAATATTTGCAGATGACACTAAATTGGAGGATAGCATTATATTACAGAGGAATCTGGGGAAGCTGGAGGCTTGGGCACAGACATGGCAAATGAAGTTTAATGCGGATAAATGTAAGGTTATGCACTTGGGCCGTAAAAACAACATGTACAATTATGTGCTTAATAATAAAACATTAGGTAAAACTTCTACTGAAAAGGGCTTGTGGGTATTGGTGGACAGTAAGTTCAACTTTAGTGATCAGTGCCAGGCAGCTGCTGCCAAGGCTTTTAGTCATGTGATGTACTTATAGAGGCTTGCAATAGGGACACAGTTTTGACTCTGTATAAATCATTAGTCAGATCACATATGGAGTATTGTGTCCAATTTTAGGGACCTGTATATAAGAAGGACATAGCTGAACTGGAGAGGGGGCAGGGGAGGGCGACAGATAATTAAAGGTATGGGAGGATTACAGGACCAAGGAGGTTATCAATCTTGGGGATATTTAGTTTGGAGAAAAAAGGTCTTTGGGGAGATTTGATCACAATGTACAAATGTATAATTGGTCAGTACAGAGATCTGGATGTTTTTTCTGGAAAAATATAATATTGCAAGTTATGGATCCTAGATTTATGGGGATCCAGTGACAATCTGATTGCCATATTGGAGTTGTGAAAGAATTTTTCTTCTGTTATGGGTTAGTTGCCTTCCTCTGGGTCAGCACAGGGTTTTAGGTTTAACTTTATGGACTCGTCTTTTTTCAACCTTATAAACTATGTAAATTAGATGAAAAGACATGTGTAGAATACAGAATATATAAATGCACAAAATATATGAAAAATAGAAAAACAGGATAAAATAAAAACATTAAAGTTAAACTGCATAAAGAGGGAAATTATTTTTCTTTTCTTTCTTTCCCTTTTAAGTTTATTTTACCCACTTTTTCCCTTGTTTGATTTATATTTTTATATAAATATAAATTTGATATGTATTTTATATGCTGCTATACAATATATATTGTTACATGTTTTGTAATGTATATTTGTGCGAAACATTTTTGTTGCACTTATAACGTGTAAACAAAGAGTTAACTGCCATACGTGTAAAGGGTTAAAATTTGACTTTTTTAATTAACTACTCTGTTACACCTGTTATGCCTAATGAAGCTGCCATTTTGCAGTGAAATGCATTGCAGAGAGTCTTCCAGCGAGTGAAAAACAACTTAAAAACCGCCACCATTCCTTACCCCTGTCTTGCTGGATGGTGTTTGAGTTCCAGAATTTTTTAGAGTCTCTAACTCTTCTGTCATTTTGACTGACAAGGCTTGTAGATAAACACGTGATTGTTTCTCATCACTAACCCTACAAAAAAAAAAACACAACAAAGAATAAATATGTATATGTATATTATACTGCTGACTAAATCTTCTTAGCAATACAGCCCTAGTAATAACAATAGGAATAGGCCTTAAAGGACATCTGCAGTGTTACAAACACTTATCCCCTATCCTCAAGATAGGGGATAAGTGTTTGATCGCAGGGTGCCCCCGGCGATCTCCTGTAAGGGGCCGCGGCTCTCCCGTGCAGGGGGCGTGCCAGCCTCAGCATGACATTGCAGCCAGCACGCCTCCTCCATACATCTCTATGGGAGAGGCGCTACGCGCCTTAGCGCTCACCATGAGCGCTTATGGCAGCGCACAGTTAGTGAGATCGGGGGGGGTCCCAGCGGTCGGACCCCCCGCGATCAAACACTAAGTGTAATGCCGCTGCAGTTGTCCTTTAAATGGCCACTGTCAGATTTAAAAACTTTTATATGTTGCACATCTTGGCAAAACATTAAACTTTCTAATATACTTCATAAGAAAATGTTATTTCCTTTTTATAGAAATCATGGCTTATAAAATCATGACCAAGCTGAAGCACAATCTTCAGTACATAAGGGTGGGCTAGCACTCTGCTGTCTGGTAGGACAGGAGAGAGCATGAAGGAGTACTAGCCCACCGTCACTTACTGGACTTTGTCCATGCCTGTGGTTCAGCTTGGGTAAAGCCATGATTTTATAAGATGTACAACATATAAAATGTTTTTCAAAATTGGGGAGGTCCACTGGAGGCCAGGACAAAAGAGGGGGGTGGGGGGTGGGGGGGGGGGGGTTGCCGCCAGGATGTAATAGGGACAGACACTACACTGCCAGGATATAATAGTGCCACATACTATGCTGCCAGGATATCATAGTGTCACACACAGTGCTGCCAGGATATAATAGATTCCCTGAGGAAGGAAGCAACTTCTTACTTGCCCACTTTTTCCTTCCCTCCCCATTGGCACAATCATTTGCTATTAGTGCATTCTTTTGTATACACCCTATGCATAATAAGACTAACCAAATTCTGACAAAGATGTATCGATACAGAGGACTATGCAAACTAAATACCAAGATACAATGACTGAACCTCTTCACTAA
>NW_026608323.1:30000-75322 GCF_029499605.1 Hyla sarda
TAAAACAGTACACATACAAAAAGTGCAAGAAATAACTGATGAATAAGTAAGGTTCCAGAGGCCAGGGGAGGTCTAAAGGGACACAAACACAATAATAATATGGTAATCATATGAAGGCAGTACAGTAGGTGCACAATGTTTTCTGAGTAGAGGAATAAAGTAAGCAGCGGGAGCAGCGAGAGGAGTAACAAGGCAGGTGAGCCAGATGCCGAGGGGCACCCAGAGCTGTAAAAAAGGAAGCCAGAGGGGAAATGAGCTTGGAGGAAGAGGCTGAGAGCTTGTCCACACCACTCGGAGCGCAAAGAAAGACTCAAACACATTGCCAAAAGCACAAATCCATATTAGAGGACAAACTGGAAGGAAGAGAGTGAGGGAACATATAACAAAGGATAAAGACCATGGGGGAGTCAGAGAGAAAACAAAGAAAAGGGAAGCACAACCGTTGAGGAAGAGAACCGACAGGACGTATGTCACTATAGAACAAAGGAAGGTGAATGTGAATGCGAATGGACAACACAGCCACCCAAGTATAGGGAAGCTATCTTAGGGCCCTGTACCTGTGGGAGGAGCAAAACAGCGACCACCGGAGCCAGGTGGTTTCTATGCTAGCACAATCAGTTGGAAGTATCATCATTAATTCTTCCATGTGTCGAGTATGAGCAATCTCTGCAAACCATTCCTCAAGGGTGGGAGGGTCTGTAGACTTCCACCTCCGAGGGATGACCGTCTTCACTGCCTGAAGGAGGAGTCACGCCAAGGACAGTTTGTAACTCGCTTGTGCCATGGGGAACATGAAAAGCAGGGCGGCCTCCGGAGTATACTTCAGAGATAACTTGAAGAACTGTGAGCCAGAACTGAACCAGCGCAGGACAATCCCACCAGATGTGCATCATTGTACCCACCACATTTCCAAAGCTCCAACAAACCTCGGAAACCAAAGGGTGCCAGCGATGAAGAGTCACCGGAAATCGGTACCAACGAGACATAATTTTGTAGAAGGTTTCTTGGGCCTTTGTGGCAATCACTGCTTTATGAGTCAGGAAAAAACACCTGGCCCAATCCTCCGGGGAGAACGTTTTACCCAGTTCAGCTTCCCAAGCACGGCAATAGACAGGACAGAGATCAAGGGAACAGTAATAGGTCGCAGAGAATGGAGATGGAGTGTCTAGGGTACGATGAGGCAGTACAAAGGCGTTCAAAAGGCGTCAATTCACAGTGCAGCGCAAAGTGAGGTGGGACAGAGGAATAAAAGTGACACAGTTGAAGATAAGCGAAGGGAGCCCATCGAGAGGACGGCCCCTCCATCAGCAAAGTTTCTAAGGGTTTTAAGCTGGCACTCGGCCAGGACATGACGAAAGCGGAGGGGAGTAGACATGGAGGCACAAAAAAAGCCTCCTCAGAGGAAGTCTGGGTGGTCAGTCACAGGAAGAAGAGGACCCTGGCGATCAATTAAAGGGGTACTCCGGTGCTTACACATCTTATTCCCTATCCAAAGGATAGGGGATAAGATGCCTGATCGTGGGAGTCCCGCAGCAAGCCCAGCTATCACGCCCCCTCGAGTAGGCTTGCATTGAGGGGCAGAGCATGATGTCACACGCCGCCGGCCCTGCGGCATGAAAGGCGGAAGTAATGTCCAGGGTCGAGTGCACCACTGAGCCAGTATGACTACGAATGCAGGGGATATGAACCTGAGCCATCCTAGTATGCAACGCCATAGCCAGTATGCAACCACTTTTGTTCCCATATTCGTAAAACCTACTCCTACCAATCTGAAGCCAGCATCCCCAAAACAACAAAACCGAACAAAAAAAAAAGGGGGGGGGGGGGGAAAGAAAAGAAAGACAAGGAAAAGAACACTAAAACAGCAGTTGCACTACTACTGCAGCACAAACGTGGTCAAAGATGTGGTCAAAGACCAAGGAGACAGACGTCAGGAAAGAAACCCGGGGGTGTCTCCACTCTATAGGTGGGAAGTAGGCAAGCAAGAGGGGAGCCCGAGCCCGACACCCCTAGGAAAGCCAGACAGATCAAGTAAGATGGGCGAGAGAGAGACCTCCGGGGGAACAGCAGGAGTAGTAAAGAGGTGCTGAAATTAATTGGGGAAAGGAAAACCATGGAGAGCAAAGTACAGGAGCACATAGATGGGAGGAGGTAGGGAGAAGAAGAGGGGAAGGAGAAGAGAAGCTAAGATGAGGGAAGGAGGAGGGAAAGGAAAGTAGTGAAGGGCATATGTAGAAGCCACACAATAACCCTACAGGAATCAGCATGGGCCTGTAAAACAAGAGAGAGAAGCAATAATAAACAGCATAACATTATGACAATCAAGTTTCCAAGGAGGGCCCTGCACGGGATGAGGAGGGGACAGATTCCCAGCGGGTGACCAGCCGTTGGCGGCAGGAACCTCGAGGTGGAAGTCCAGCACGAGCCTGTTTAGGCGACTTTTGGGGAGATTGCTGGAGAGGTCGTTTGGGGGCGTGAGAAGAGAGTCCAAGTCCTGGAGAAATCCGGGAAGGTCATCCAGGTAACGCAGGGTGTAGGACTTGTCATCTTGTCATCAGAGTGAACGGGAATCCCCAGCGATAAGTCAGACCCCTTTCACAGAGCACCTCCAAGAGCAGCTGGAGGGCCGCATGCTGGGCCAAAATGTGGCGGGACAAGTCCGTGTATAGTTGCACCTAAACATCTTTGTAGTAAATCCAGCACTGAGTTTGGGTTACACGCAGCATTTCCTCCTTAAAAGCGTAGAAATGTACCCGGCAGATCACATGTCGGGGATGTCTTATCAGGATGAGGGGGGCGGAGAGCCCTATGTGCTCTGTCCAACTCAATATGGGCATCTGCAGGTCTTTCCAGTAAGTCATTGAAAATTGCCAGCAGGGCAGGGTACAGATCATCAGGGCTGACTGCTTCAGGCAAGCCCCGATTGTGAATGTTGTTGCTTCTGTTACGATTTTCTACATCGTCCAGATTTTGTTGTAAGATGAATAGCTGGTCACTATATTTCTGTACAGTTTCTTGGAGAGCTTGGAATGAGGCAGCAGAGGAGTCCTGAGCAGTGACAACCGTGTCCACCCTCAATGATAAGGTGGACACCTCAGGGCGAAGTTGAGAAAATTCTTGTTTGCATTCCATCACAATTTGTTTAGCCATGAAGGAAAAATCCTCTCTTGTAGGTAATGAAGTAATTAAAGACTGGAGATCTGCCAATGTAATCGGGCAGTCCGACACAGCAGCAGGAGCAGGAACATCAATGGAGGCTTTCCGCAGCGGGGAAGGTAGTGGAGAGGAGGTAGATGGAGGGGTGTGAAAAGCAGGTGGTGTACCCCTCAAACTTAGAGGGGGGGTCCCTTGGCAGAGGGACAGTTATTGCAAGGTTTTTCTCAGGCAGCCACGGGTCTGAATGGGGCGGCAGGCCTCTTCCACCAGGGGGAAGAGGGGACACTGGGGTGGAGGGTCCCATGAGGAGCCGGAGGACCATTGTGGGGATGGAGGTGCCAGTGTTAGCTGGGAGGCAGAGCCAGGTGAGGGCACGGCCTAGAAGGCCACCACCAGGGAGGGACACTGTGAAGACAATGGGGGCCAATCCGGGTGGGCTGGTGAGGGGCCCATCAGAGAGCCCTCTAATACGGCAGCAGGTGACCCCAGAGCAGGAGAGCATTGAGCAAACGGAGGCCGGGGGTGACACCATGCAGCAGGGAGGTGGAAGCAGGGGGAGAAACAGGCTCATTTCCCTTGTGGTCTGAAATGCAGCCTTGAGAAGGGGGATCACCACAGCCTGTGGGAGATCCTTGGCCCACCTTAGCGCCTTCTGATGTCGGAGGTCCGCAGCGTTGTGCTGGCTGGGAGTCTGGACCAGGGGACTGCGCTGCGCACCTTGAAGGGTACATCATGGCAGAGGATGCAGCGGGAGTCCCGGTGAGGGTGAGTGCAGTCCAGGCGCCAGGTCCCGAGGTAGGTCAATGCAGGAAGAAGAGTGCGGTCCACCCGCAGACCGCACAGCAGGATCCGGTGAGGGAGAGGAGGGAGCCACCATCTTGCCGGGCAGCAGTGAGGAGCTGTGGCGCGGCTGTGAAGGGGTGAAGTAGCCCCTCAGGTCTCGCTGGGGGAAAGCCGGTCGGGTCTGGGCCCCTTTGTGATGCTTCTTGCGGGTATTCCCCATAAAATCCCCCTAAGGTCTCTATACAAACAGGGGTGTAGGACCGGAGCTCAGGCCGCACACATCCTCACACCAGCATAGCTAGCCATGCCCCTCCAAATAAAACTTTTAATATAGTGTTCCTTGTGTAATTAGCAGACACTTTCCCATTCACTTGCTTTTAAAATTATCAACATAAATATGTTTAAAATGTAACATTAGGTGGCTCTGTTCTGTTCCCTGCCACAATTAATACAAGAATTCGGTCTCCTCCCAGCCTGGCAGGAGTCCAAACTCAGGAAGTGTTTCTCTGCACGGAGCTTGATTGTCAGCTGCACAGAAAGTGAAAGCTCCACAGATTTTCACAGAAAGCTACACTGAAAGACTGACAGCTGAAGAAGAGCCTCACTGAAATCTGCACGGACTGAAACATGCACATGCACACTATTTCTCACAATGCTGCAACAATGTGAGGGCGGAAGTTGTCCCCCAGCAGGCCTCAGTGATGTCATGCCTGCTGGGAAACGCCCACTTTCTCCTGCTGGGAATTGCACTATGAAATAGATTTTTTAAGGGCAGGAGGGGTATTAGGAGTAGTTAGGGAACATAGCCTGAGGTATTGAGAACAGTTTATTTGAGGACAGGTACTTTTTAATAATAAAGTACCGGTATACATCCTTACCTCCCGTCTGCTGGCCTCTGCTTTGTGCAGGTCCTTTCTCAGGGCCCTCACTTTTTCTGTGGCAGCCTCTGCCTCATCTTCTTTATCTTTCAGTCTACGAGACAACCTGCTATTCTGAGTACTTAGCCCTTCACACTTGTCCTCCATTAAACGCAACTCATCCTGAGTTCTCCTTTGCTTCTCAAAAGCCATCCTCATTTCTTCTCCTTGAGACTTCAACTGAGCTAACATGTCTGCGAGATCCTGAAATGAAAAAGTGAAGTGCCGAATGAATGATAGACTGTCTGAATATAATTTTTTTATACTGTATGTCCTGGCCTACGACGTTATTAAAGTTAATTTGGCTTCCAGTTATTACCTTTGCATGTCGATCTTTATCTTGTTTAAGTGTTCTGATCTGTTTCTCCATGGACTGAATTTGTGCTCCTGATACTGTCTCCTGTTCTGTGGATTTTTCTGTGGAGTAAATTATCTTTAAAATCCTTTTGTCATTAAATTGGTAAATACTTGCTATCCAAAAACTTTACAGCTCTTGTATGTTCATTCTTCCTTCTATTTTCCATATGCTAACAGACAGAGATCTTCACAAGGCTAACACATTAGCAGCTTCCCCGCTCCATTGTTTGCCAAACATAACAGCAAATCTGGAGAGCAGGAAATAAGCAATGGTTCCCACTGTCCACAAGGAAAGAAAATGGGAGAGCCCTAACTAGGGGAGTTGCTACTGCTCTCCCTGCGACCTCTTGTATGGGGTCCCTTCTACTTATCCATGCTCTGCCCCCCCCCACCTTCCTGGACGTGGGGCAAGTCATGGCCCACTCAGCCAATCAGCGGCTGAGGCAGGATATTGCTGCAGCCGGTGCCTGACTGGGCAGGTTGTCACTTGCCCACATCCAGGAAGGCGAGGGCGAGAGCATGCTGAGGCAAGGGTAAGTGGTATGGGCCCCATACAGGAGATTGTGGGAGCCCCAGAAGTCAGACCCTCTGCAATCAGACACTTATCCCCTATGCTGTCGATAGGGTATAAGTGTCTGATAAGTTCATTTCCCTAAAGTACCCCTTTGGGGGTCGTAAAAATTTAGATACTATAGACGTTAAGTCATACTACAGGATAGGGAAGATTTTTGTATTTTAAAAAATACAACACTGATATAATGGAAAGTTTAGAATAATTGAAACTCTGTGCACACACACACCTGCTAATTTTTTCTGGAGAATTTCCATCTCTGTTTTTAAACTGCGGATCACACGATCTTTAGCAGGTGTCTCAGGGCTTGAAACATGCAAATTTTGAGCTGGAACACAAAATCATATAATTTGTACAATGCACGATAAAAGATCAACAGGTGCCTTTACTATTTGCTAACTTAAGTATTTAACTTTAAAAGGGGCATTTCAAGTTTTATTTTCTTCAGCCATTAAGCCCATGATGCCAAATTATATTATAATACTGTGTAATAATCTTCTATTGCTTTTTCCCCTTTTTTATGCACGGGACCCACACCCAGAAGTGCTGTAGTGAAAGTCACTTTACTGTTGTCTCTGACTTTTCCCAGCATTCTATGCGGCCGGAGACAGTATGTCAGTCGCATGGTCTCCAGAGGAAGTGACGGGTGGATAGCATTACTTCAGTAAATCCCTTCCAACCACCCACTTCACTTATGCTACAGCACCTCTGGATGTGGGTCCCATGCATTAAAACAGGACAAAGTCTGAAGAAAAAATCGCGAAATACTCCTTTAAAAAAAATTTTTTTAAATCAACTGGTGCCAGAACGTTAAACAGCTTTGTAAACCACTTCTATTAAAAAATCTTAATCCTTCCAGTACTTATTAGCTGCTTAATACTACAGAGAAAATTGTTTTCTTTTTAGAACACAGAGCTCTCTGCTGACATCATGAGCACAGTGCTCTCTGCTGACATCTCTGTCCACTTTAAGAACTGTCCAGAGTAGGAGAAAATCCCCATAGCAAACATATGCTGCTCTGGACAGTTCCTAAAATGGACAGAGATGTCAGCAGAGAGCACTGTGGACATGATGTTAGCAGAGAGCTCTGTGTTCCAAAAAGAAGATAATTTCCTCTGTAGTATACAGACCCTAAAAAGTACTGGAAAGATTAAGATTTTTTTAATAGAAGTAATTTACAAATCTGTTTAACTTTCTGACACCAGTTGATTTAAAAATAAAAATTAAAAATAAAAGTTTTCCACTGAAGTACCCCTTTAATAGTTACTCCTCTATCATGTAGGGTACATTCACAAGTTCACTTCATATCACGGCAGCATTTTAAAGGGGTACTCCAGTGGAAAACAGTTTTTTAATTCAACTGGTGCCAGAAAGCTAAACAGATTTGTAAATTACATGCAGGTAGAGAAAGGAAACAGTCGGCAACTCACCACTCTTTTGTTCAGCAAAGTTCTTTGCTGGCCAGTTGAAGCACTATGTAGTGCGAAACAGCGTTGTCGCCTCTCTGTGGTACCCCCCTGTGTGTCCATCTCAGTCTTCTCCCTGGGCAACCTTGTTGTGAATATGTGCAATAAAGAACTTTGCTGAACAGAAGAGTGGTGAGTTGCCGACTGTTTTCTTTCTCTACCTGCATGTTCGATGGATTTATTCTCTGCGAGTTTGAGCACCACCAGCTTCCCATGAATTAGCCGCTACAGAGGTAGAGCTTTCCAGAGGATCAGAAGTAAGCTGTGCCGATTGTTCTCTTGTTTCTTTGATATTTGAGATTTGTAAATTACTTCTATATTAAAATCTTAATCCTTCTAGTACTTAGCTGCTGTATGCGCCACAAGAAGTTGCATTTCTTTCTGGAGTTCTGTATGTCAGGAACTGTACAAGCCAATCCCCATAGCAAACCTCTCCTGCTCTGGACAGTTCCTGATATGAACAGAGGTGTCAGCAGAGCGGTCAGCGGTCACTGTGGTCAGATTGAAAAGCACTTCTGTGGAGCATACAGCAGCTGATAAGTACTGGAAGGATTAAGATTTTTAAATAGACGTAATTTACAAATCTGTTTGACTTTCTGGCACCTGATGATTTGGAAAAAATAGTACCCCTTTAAAGCACATTGAGAGAAAAAAAATCAGCAAAATCTATGTCTCTCTATGTTGTGAGATTTTTAAACACTTAAAAAAATTGTCTCAAAGCCCTGTTCCTGACTGGTGTGAAAACAATTATTTCCCAGAAACAATGCAACATTTCAATCATAGTTTGTTGTAATAAGGGAGCTTTCCCCATTTAATGCTGCCCATTGTTCCTGGGGGGTTCCTTTTAATTGATGTTTATTGTAGCTTGATATATTTTATATATATATACATAATATACATAAGCATTGAGGTATTTATAATCATACACACACACACACACACACACACATATATATATATATATATATATATATATATATATATATATATACACACATTATATATACATATATAAAATAAAACTTAATGTTTAATACAATTGATAAAAATCACCAAGTTACACAGAAAAAGTGAATCCCGAAATAGGAAGAAAATAAGAAAAAGACTAAAAGATCATATACCAGCCTACCAGCCTCCTACCACAGGACAATTATTAATTAGTATAGATCAGGTAAGGCCTCGTTCTGCTATTCAGAGTTCCGTCTGCAATCCAGACAGAAGGACGGGAGTTTAGTGGAGTAAAAAAATAGTGCAAGCTCTATTTCCCCCCCCCCCCCCCCCCGCTAAAATCCTGTAAAATTCTCGGGTCACTGACGGGTCACTGCAAGAGAATTGGGTCTGTCATGATGCGGTAGTAGCAGTTTGCATCCAACCCATTTCAGGGTACGATTGGCTCAAACAAGAAATAAGAGAGCTCTTAAAAATAGACAATTGTATGCATATAATATGTACATGTGACGGATTAGGTTATGGCACGTGAACTTCCTCAGGGGTCACAGCAAGAGAGAGATGTGCAAAAATATATTTATAGAGCAATGATTAATTAGCAGTAAGTGGTCATGGCCTACAATACATCTATGCCAAATACTGCAAGTAACCACATCCCTGGTAATGTCTCATACAATACATGGGATCCAAGGACGCAACGTTTTCCCCGATGTGCCCCCTGGATGGGCTGCGACGGCCTGCTGGAGAGATGGTGGTGATACTATTTTTCCAGGATTGGTTGGCTATTTAATAGCCTATTGCTTCCTGGAGTGGTTACCTGCAGTATTTGGCATAGATATATTGTAGGCCACGACTACATACTGCTAATAAATCATTGCCCTATAAATATATTTTTGCACATCTCCCTTGGTGTGTCCCCTGAGGAAGTTCATGTGCCATAACTTAAAGGGGTACTCCAGTGGATTTTTTTTTAAAACAACTGGTACCAGTAAGTTAAACAGGTTTGTAAATTACTTCTATTTAAAAATCTTAAATCCTTCCAGTACTTTTCAGCTGCTGAATGCTCCAGAGAAAGTAAATTTTTTTTCCTTCAATATTTCTTTATTGAAAACATTTATCATTTACATTTTAATAAATAACATTTTATACATTGAATTTCAAGATTTTATCTTTTTTTTCCACCCCCTCACCTACCCTCACCTTTCTCCCCCATGACATATCTCCCCCTTACTGGGTGGACGGGAGCAGAGGGACAACACCTTCCCATTCTATTACTATTTCCATTATACTATATCAATTCATTTTCTTTTCTCTTTCCTTTCCCTTCCTCTCGCTTTTCTTTTTTTTTTTTCCATTTTAGATCTTTGGTATCTTCCCAATTATTTCTACCTGCCTTTATTCTTGTGTCCCCCTGATTCCCGTCCCCCACACATAATAATAATGAAATAAAAAAATTAAATAAAACCCTCTAATTTCTTTCTTTTAACCAAATAACCTTCTTGTCACCTCCCTCCACTCCCATACCTCTGGTTTAGTTGGGGCCAGCCATCTCCTGATTATTAATAATCTAGCATAAAAGAGCATCGTCAGTAGTTCCTTTCTTTCTTTTGTTGTTTTATTTACTTTTCTATCATCACCCAAGATAATCAAAGCTATATCATCTTTTATATCATTTTATTTTTCTCTCGATATCATCAATTATTGACATCCAATATTCGTGTATTTTTTCACATTCTCATATAATATGCAGGAATCCCGCATTTTCCATTTTACATCTTGGACAGTTGCCATTTTCCCTCCTACCAATCCTGAAGAGGAATTTTGGTGTATAATAAATTCTATATACTATGTTCCATTGTATCAGTTGATGGTCTAAGCTTGGGGAAATTATTTTTATATTCCTGAATACATTCATCCAACCGCATTTATTTCTCTTGCCTAACTCTTCGTCCCATTGCTGGAAGCATTTATGTTTTAAGTTATTTTCTTTATTTTTCATTATTTCGGTATAGCTTACTGCCATAAACTTTCTTTACTATTTTTCCCTCCTCCATTTTTCTTATAGTTTGTTACTTCTACTATCCTATTACCACTGTCTTTTAGTGACCTGCATATGGCACTTTTTAAACCATGAAATTCCAGCCACATACCTTTTCCTAATTTAAATTCTTCCTGCACCTCTCTCCACTTTCTTAACTCTCCTTTTCTCCACACGTCTCTCAAAATTTTACATCCCCTACTTTGCAAGTTGTTAGTTTCCAGCTTATCTACCTCTTTCAAGTTTACATTATGCCAAATTGGCGCTGTCTCTAATATTCCCGTTATTTTAATTTCTTTTTTAAGCCCTATAAATATATATTATTGCCCTATAAATATATTTTTGCACATTTCCCTTGGTGTTTCCCCTGAGGAAGTTCATGTGCCAAAACTTAAAGGGGTACTCCAGTGGATTTTTTTTTAAAAAAAAACAACTGGTACCAGTAAGTTAAACAGGTTTGCGAATTACTTCTATTTAAAAATCTTAAATCCTTCCAGTACTTTTCAGCTGCTGAATGCTCCAGAGAAAGTTCATTTCTTTTTAAATTTATTTACTGTCTGACTACAGTGCTCTCTTCCGACACCTCTGTCCATGTCAGGAACTATCCAGAGGAGGAGCAAATCCCCATAGCAAACCTATCCTACTCTGGACAGTGCTCTCTGCCGACACCTCTGTCCATGTCAGGAACTATCCAGAGGAGGAGCAAATCCCCATAGGAAACCTATCCTACTCTGGACAGTTCCTGACATGGACAGAGGTGTCAGCAGAAAGTACTGTGGTCAGACAGAAAAGAAATTCAAAAAGAAAAGAACTTACTCTATAGTATACAGCAGCTGATAAGTACTGGAAGGATTAAGATTTTTAAATAGAAGTAATTTATAAATCTAAAAGAGAAAAGGAGTCTCAGCTCACCTGGGGCGTGCACGGCTACCTCCAACCAAAGCAGAAAAAAGTAGAAAAAGGCCAGCACGGCTGAATGAAATCTTCAAAACTTTATTCACGAATCCTCGAATCCTGGTTTTACTTGTGTTGGATTGCACACTGACATAAGATGTCCCTCCCCTTCCTAATGGAAGGGATGGCCTTGTAGTATATAAGGCATTCTCATTTGAGTATTGGCAAGCTATGAGTAAGGGTATAGCAACCTGAAACGCGTCAGCCTTGTTTGGGACTGTTTTTCCATGTGCAATTTTTCTACTTTTGTATATGTCCGTGTCTTTCTGCCACCATGAAGGTTTTTAACGAGGATTCGTGAATAAAGTTTTGAAGATTTCATTCAGCCGTGCTGGCCTTTTTCTACTTTTTTCTAATTTATAAATCTGTTTAACTTTCTGGCACCAGTTGTTTTAAAAAAAATTTTTGCCACTGGAGTACCCCTTATTTCATCACATGTACAGAAACGCGTTGGGATTGGGACTATTATGTGCATACAAATTGTCTATTTTCAAGGACTAATTTCTTACATGACCTATGCTAAATAATAATTGTACTTTGCAAGATATATACAGCATAGAAGGCTGTTGGGCTAGTATATGCCTATTTAGTCTTTTTTTAAATGTTTTTTTCCTATTTTGGGATTCACTTTTTCTGTGTGATTTGGAGATTTTTATTAATTGTATTAAAAGTTAAGTTTTATTATGGCACCTCAGTCTCAGAGACAATTTAATTTTGGATGTATTAACTCTCTGAGAGGTGGTACTATCCGGCATTCGTGTGGCTTGCATACCTTAGAACCCGTATTATTAGGAAATCTCAGAAGGGACTTACCTGGAATGGAGTCTTTACCTTGTCCCGGACCATTTCCCATTCCATTGCTGACCATGCAGTTCATCAGCGAGCCTTTGTCTGCTAAGGGGCTACAATTACAGTAAGAAGAGTAATAAATGAATATGACAAGGAGCTGTTGGATCAGTTATCCCTATCATGTGGCTCTTGCAATAAATAAGTAAATATAAAGCATATATAAGATTTAGATCAGTATTCATTTATTTTTAATTTTTATTTTTTTTTAGAGATTTTAATGATCAGAGCATAAGCACAAAAAACAGCATTTGCAGTACCTACATATAAGTAAGCCAGCACCAGTTTACATTAAACTGGAATGGATCATTGAATCAAAGGCTCCAGGGCGTCTAAAATGGTGGCTCCACATGTGAGGAGCTCTGGGAAGGTGGGAAGCTGGGTAGGCGGGATCACCCTGAATCACATCCAGCCTATCAGCAGCCAACCAGTCCTGTGATGTCACAACCCTATGCTGCAGCAAGTCATTTCAGCGTTTTATTACAGAGAGAGAGTAGTGTGTGTGTTCCACCGAAAAACAGCTTTGCAGCAGTGATTCACCACAAGCCCAAATCACTGCAGAAAAGCAGTGAGAGAAAGAGACAGAGAGTGAGAGAGAGCGAGGGAGAAAGAGAACACTTTTGGGTGTACTACACAGCAGCTCTGTACTGCTGCACTGAGCTGTACAACAACTCTAAAGCTAATAGGGGCCAGTTAGGGTGAACACAAAGCCATAGTCACATGCTTTTAGTGCCTAGGACAGGTTGCGTAGTGGAGTATATTGTCCTCCTCTCATAAGTGTAAACTGTACTTACACCTACGTGGTGTACAATTTTTTTTTCCTGTTAAACTAATTTGGGCCAGTTACTATGAAAGTCCAGTCAAAGTTACATGCTTGTTTTTGTAGCCTAATACAGTTTTAAGCGTATTTGATTGTATTGTCCTCCTCTCATAAGTGTAACATATATGCCCTCAGCTGGTGAATAAGTATGTCAGGCAGAGAAGTGCCAGGACGTGCACAGAGGAGTGGCAGAGGTCTAAATTCATCAGGCGCAGGCAGAGGTCACAGCAGACTAGGGGCGCGTGGCAGTAGTAGTTGCAGCGAGAGGCCCGAGCTCCCGTATCAGCTAGCGGTCATGTCTCGACCAGCAACCCATCTGCCATCATTGATTGGTTAACTCAGTTGGTGGGTTCCTCAGACACAACCTTCAGTTGGCATGGCCCGGGAGCTGTTCCCTCCGCCACAGAAGTATCGTATGCTATGGGTTCAGCACCACTATTTAGTGAGGACGATCCAAGAATTAAAGGAGACATCAGCTGGTTCCTCCTCTAGGAGGGAAGTAGTGATGAGGAGAGTGGCGTGGGATGTGGTGTTGCGAGCGTTCAGGCTCCTGAAGTAGACACTGTTGAGGAACCTGAGGAGGACATCAGTGACATGCAGACAACTCGATGATGATGAGGCTGATCACACTTGAGAGCCGAGTGCAGAAGGGGCTTCATCATCAGCCCGTGAGGCAGCAGCCGACCCAGCAAGGGGGCAGCATGGTTGGGAGTCAGCAAGGTGGCAGCAGTAGTAAGTCTTGAGCCAAACGTGCCTACCTGCCTGGGAGATAGTGGAACAGGGGTTCCTGGAGTCAGCAGCAGTAGCAGTCAATCAGTGCGGACTGTTGGTGGGAAAGTCAGCTACATGGCGGAGTGGCAGTTTTTCATCAAGCATCCGGAGGATGTTAACCTGGCCACATGCAAGATGTGTCAGCAGAAGGTGACGTGTGACCAGGGTTCCAATGTTGGCACCACGGCCCTGCGTCAACCTATGCAGTGTCACCATAAAGCGGCTTAGGAGAACTGTGGCTCCGATGCGGTGGTCCTACCTGCTGCATCACCCAGTGGCACGCCACTCCATGTTTCAGCCAGCCAAGGCTCCACCACCTCAGCCAAAAGGAGCCGTCATCATACCCAACTTCTGTCTGTCCAGATGCTCCTGCTACTCCCACTTCGAGTCAGTCATTCCGGCAGCAATCCATCAGCAAAGCCATGTCCAAGAGAAAGCAGTATGCGCCCACTCATCCAACGGCCCAGAAGCTGAATGTGTTCTTGTCCAAGTTGCTGGTGCTGCAGTACCTCCCTTTTTAAGTGGACACTCAGTCATGAGCATGGGAGTGTGCCGAGAGGCAGGGGCTGGGACAGGCAGTAGAAGCCTCGCGGCAGACTGCCAGCTTGATTTTAAGATACAAGTATGAGCTTTTTCACTGCAGCAATTATACACCATTGGAGCTGGAATTACCACGGGTGCTGGCAACAGATTTTCCCTCCAATGGGTCCACAAAAAAAAAAAAAAAAAAAGATTTTAAGTTTGCTCATTCCAATTATTACCAGGCTGTCATTGTGCCGCTGTGCGGCAGTGATTCTAACGGCGATGCCTGTAATCTGCATGTCTGAATAACAGTATTATTTCACTAACACAGTACACTCCCTATGCGTGTTACGACAATGCACTACACCCCTATTGAGGCTCTCTGTAGCCCGGAAATAGTAGTTTTTAATAGCGATTCGCCACAAATAAATTCTGATCTAACTGAATTTTTTCGGAAAATTCGGCAAATCGGCCGAATCAAATTTTTCTAAAATGTGCTCATCTTTATTTACAAGGTTTAGAGCGCCCACTTGATTTGGGGGGGGGGGGGGGGGGGGGGAGGAGGGGCTGCTCTGCCTGCCACAAGAAAATTAGACAACCAGCATCTGAACCACTCGCTCAGTCAGCAGCATGAGGAGGAGTGTCAGTTACTGTTAGTGTGTTACCCCAGTAGTAAGCTAAATACATGAGGAGTCTGCTTGTTACAGTGTGTCACCCTAATAGTAAGGTAAGGCGTGTCAAAGGTCGGGCCAATGGGTGGAGTCAAGGGGGCGTCAAAATTAGCTTTTGCCTGGGGTGGCAAAAATCCTTGCAGCAGCTCTGGTGTGGAGTTATTTTGAGGAGACACAACATTAAGCACTGTTATACAGGCTGTGTCCTCACTACTTTACATTGTAGTGGCGTGTCATTTCTTCAGCGTTGTCACATAAAAAAAAATTATATAAAATATTTACAAAAGTTAGATACTGTATATTTCCTGAATTCAATGGGATGAGCTGCAATACCAACTCAAACTGTTGCCATATGTACTATACAGAGCTTTACCCGTTTGGAAGTAAAAAGTCTGCAGTGCTTGCATGGGCACGAAAACCCTTCAATCAGCTGACCGGTGTTGACACTGGGAGTCAGACCCCCATCAATCAGATAATAATGATCTATCCTAAGAATAGGTCATCAAGATAAAATGTTCCGGAACACTCCCTCCAGAAAATTACCCATGGTTTAATTTAAAGGTTTTTAAGCTTATTCTATTTTTTTAAGTTTTTTTTTTTTTTTTCTAATTTCCTATTTTCCGGTCTATATTTTATACAAATCTTTAAATCTTGCAGTTTCCATTCTGGCCACTAGACCTTAAACTAAGCTGAGACTTCCTGTTCTGTATAGATAATTTCCCAGTAATGCCTTTATTCTCTGCACAGACAGTGTACATTAAAAGGTGACACCAGTAGATAGATATACATAACAGATGTTGCTCAGAGAAGAGCATCCACCCTCTGCAAAGTTCACAGAGCCTTAACCACCAGTTACGTTTCCAATTCATCTGAATAGGACAGGCCCTGTCCATGTTCATCGGTCCTGCCATAAAGCATATGACTAAATGCTGTTAAACGGTCAGGCAAGATGGCAACTCCATAATGTACAAAAAATGAAATAAATTAAAAGTTACAATAAAAAAAAAAGAACATTTTCAGAATCTACTGTATATCTAATAAGGAAAAAAAAATGTAGATGACATCTATTGTGTGCAATAAAGGTATGAAGCTGTCCACACAGCCTTCTAGCTGTGTACTTATTTCCTCCTAAGTCAGTGTATGGCCCCTGTGTGAATGATACACAGCTCCAAGTCACAAATCTCTGTATTAATGTTATAAAATTATTTAGCATAAGCCAATATCACCAACAATCAGGTGGGACACACCTGATACCCACTTACTAAATTCTAGTGTAGAGTTATAATAACACAACAATAACTGCCACTATCCAAGTATCCAATGCCAATGTATGCCAACACTCCAATAGCAATAAAAGTTTATGCTAATTATAAAAATCCACATTAAAATAGAAGTCCACAGAATCATAGGATACAAAACATTATAACTGGTATTAGAGTTATTGCAATTGCATTCTCCCAGGAGATAGTAATAGTCTCAATACTGGATGGAAAGAATAGTTCATATCTCAAAAGACTCCAAGCAGTTCACTAGTTCTCATACACCACTTACCCTGCAGGAGCCTCTAGTCCAGGTGTCTTCTGTAGGGGAAAGACAACATACTATGTACTGCTCACCTGTCCTGGCTCCCAGCTTGTCTGCTGGAAACCAGGGGATATTGACTTATGTTAAATAAATTGTTTTATAACATTAATTCAGGGGTTTGTGACTTTGAACACCAACATAACTGTTTCTGCTTGTTTTTTCTTGCGACATCTGGGGAATAGATGTCAAATTGGCTAGCCCGGTCTTAAATGATTAATAGTGGAGAAGAAGTCTCTTACAACAAATATCTATGATACACAGCTCCCCCAATGGGCATCGAGAGCGCTCATAGACTTAAATCCCAATCACTGTAATAGCAAGTGATGGCGAATGTGCGGCAGACCAGTGTGTCCCTAACGCAGGGGCCATACACTGACTGAGGAGAGAACTGTAGTGGCCACAGGGCATTGCGGGCCCCAGGCCATGTCTCTCTGACTGTTTGTGGCTTTTCAATTCGTTTGATCAAGATTTTTTATCCATAATTCAACTTATATTATTTGATCTTATTTCCATTTTTATTTTATTTTTAATTTACATTTATTTTTATCTATCCATTTTTATTTGTATTTTCATCTTTATTTTTAATTTTATATACCGTATTTATCGGGGTTTACCACGCACCAGCCTATAACACGCACCCTCATTTTACCAAGGATATTTGGGTAAAAAAAGTTTTTTACTCAAATATCCTTGATAAAATGAGGGTGCGTGTGTGTGCGCGCATGTGTATACCCCGATACACTATTTCTGACCCCACAGAAGCCCCCAGGAAAGGCAGGGGGAGAGAGGCCGTCGCTGCCCGCTTCTCTCCCCCTGCCTTTCCTGGGTTCTAGAGCCCTGCTACCACCGCTTCTCTCCCCCTGGCTATCGGCAATGGGGCAGCGGCACCAATTACCGGCACCGCTGCCCCGTTGCCTCCCCAATCCCCGGTGGTATAATTACCTGTTGCTGGGGTCGGATCAGCGCTGCTTCAGGCCTCCGGTGTGCGTCCCCTGCGTCGTTGCTATGCGCTGCGAGACGCAATGACGAGTGACGTCACTCGTCATTGCGCCGCGCCGTGCAGCGAATAGCAACGACGCAGGGGATGCACACCGGAGGCCTGAAGCAGCGCTGATCCGACCCCAGCAACAGGTAATTATACCACCGGGGATTGGGGAGGCAACGGGGCAGCGGTGCCGGTAATTGGTGCCGCTGCCCCTTCTCTTCCCCTGTCTGTCGGCGCCGCTGCCCCATTGCCGGCACCGCTTCTCTCCCCCTGGCTATCGGCCCCGGCAATGGGGCAGCGGCTCCGATAGCCAGGGGGAGAGAAGGGGCAGCGGCGCCGATAGCAGAGGGAGAGAAGCCGTCAGCGACGGCAGGTCTCTGCACCTGCAAAAGCCGCTGCAGTTCATTGATTTAAAGTGCCTGCTTTAAATCACTGAACTGCAGCGGCTTATCGGTGTATAACACGCAGATAGACTTTAAGCTAAAAATTTTAGCCTAAAAAATGCGTGTTCTACGCCGATAAATATGGTATATATCCATTTTATTATTATTTTTATTATCATCCTGCTTTGTCTTTGTTCATATTTCCTCTCATCACAAGATTCTACATCACTCAGCACAGTACTATTTTTATTCATTTTTATCCATATCCACTTAAGTCCCATGTATAATGTTTTGTATAAATGATCTCTGCATAATATTCATTATTATCATCCATGAAATTATTAGTTCATCCTCTATATGGTCTGTGTATTTTATTTTATTTTTCCCTAATTCTGATCATCTCTATATATTTTTTTCTCCTCATTCTTTTCTGTCTCTTTCTTTTCATTTTGGAGAGAGTATAATATATATCAATTTTGTCTTTACATGTGGAATGGTTTTCCAGGTTTTATAGATCGCTTAAATTGTGACATCACTTACCTGTGTTATATAAACCCGAACCTTGGGATGACCAATTATTATATTTTTGGCTACTGAAGAATAAGACTGTTGTCTTGAAACGCGTATAGCCCTACCTATTACCCTTTATTTTAGAATATCAGCACTTTCTATGATAATTAAAGCCCGACTTTGGCAGCACTGCAGCACCTTAAGTTTCGGACCACTGTAAAGATCACGCGCACGATCTAGCACGAGGAAGCCAGTTAACAGAAAGCCAGTTACCTGTTTTCATCATCAGAGACCTCCTTGGCCGGACGCACATCCATGCTCACCTGCACCATGCTGGGACCGCTGAACGAGACAACTAACCCGCACCAAGGCAGGGCGCAACTCTGTGCCAGCTCCGACTACCACCCTCGCCGCTCCCACCGCGAGGACGGCGGTAATACAGATTGTGAGTAAAATATAATCGCGGACTACAGGTATTACGATACATCACCTCTGAACCAGTTCTAAATATCATCAATAAGTATTCTGGCTATTTTGTCCTACGCATCATTAATTGGAGACAGGTTACTTTCCAAGACTGTTCAAAGACATTTATCGTTGTTACATGGACATTGCCATATTTTAATTTACAGGCTTGTTATATATATATATATATATATATATATATATATATTGGCTATTCTTCATATTTTACCAGGTGGCTGATTATATCCTTTTATCATTTATATAATATTTTTTATCATTGTACAATCGCATCAGGTGCAAGGGCCCTGCAAAGATGTGATAGCTAGAACATTTATTCTATGCTCTATGGTTCCATCCTTGACTCCGGTCTATCCACATTAGATACAAATTATCTCTTCCATCCATCTGTATCTTTTATTCTTTTCTCTCCTTCTTCCTCTCTTTTTCTATTATCCCCCTTTTTTTCTTCACTTCCACACTGTCTCGAGGACAGTTTTTTATTTAATTTATATAAGCTATTATATATAATTATTTTCCCCCATGTTTGTGACTTTTCAATATAGCAGTTTTTAGGGAAATAAAAGAATGGAATAAACAGAGAAAGGTATGCTGCAGTAGACATGTACACAGCTTGTAGGCTTTGAGGGCAGTTTTATACCCTTATTGCATGTGACAGATGCATTTTAAAGAAATAATGGCCCTGTATGTTGCAGGACCATAGCAGGTCCCTTTCCCTAGGAAAATGTTTGCACATCCCAAATTTCTCAGTTTATATATATATGTTATCTTTTCACTGTAGTCACTTAATTTTCTTTAAAAATGCGTTGTAAGAAAAACAGCCATGAACTGATAACCAGATTGGATATCATTACCCAGGAATAAATGTATTACCTAGGACCTCCACCAAATCACCAATGACTTAATGCCATTGTAGTTATTGATGAAGTCACATACAAGGTAATACAATAAGCATAGTGACATGGCTCTATCTAGCAGAATTACAATACCGTACATAAAATCATTGCTCAATTCTATTTTAGTTCTGTTTTCCTATTGGTCTAGATATGTGGATATAATTGCTATAGCTCTACCACTGCTGCTGATGGGTGGATACTCTGGCTTTATTTGATTTTAATTATGGCTTATGTGACTACCTGATGCTTATGAACCCATAAATGATCAACTATTCGGACAGATATAAATACCTGTATTAAGGTACTACTGAGTCACCCATACCCTCTTACAAAACATTGTTATATGCTTAAACAAGAAGTAATAATAAAAATGGTAGAGCCTCTCTGGGGGTCTATTGGTAAATTGTTGAGTTACTTAGTTGAAACAGAAAGTGGCTGGAAACTGGGTAAGGTGATTGCCACAGAGGAGGATAATAGAATATTACAGAGGGATCTGGGAAAGCTGCCGGCTTGGGCACAGACATCGCAAATGAAGTATAATGTGGATAAATGTATGGTTATGCACTTGGCCGTAAAAACAAAATGCACAAATTTGTGCTAAATAATAAGACATTAGGTAAAACTAGTACCGAAAAGGACTTGGGAGTACTGGTGTACAGTAAACTCAACTTTATTGACCAGTGCCAGGCAGCTGCTGCCAATACTGACAAGTCATGGGATGTATCAAGAGAGGCAGTGTGGCTCGTGACAGGAACATAGTTTTTTCCTCTGTATAAATCATTAGTCAAACCAAACATGGAGTTTTGTGTTCAATTTTGGGAACCTGCATATAAGAAGGACATGGCTGAAATGGAGAAAGTGCAAAGGAAAGCAACAAAAATGATTGATGGTCTGGGAGGATTACAGAATCAAAACAGGTTATCAAGCTTTGGGTGCAGAGGATGGCGACAAAATGATTGATGGTATGGTAGGATTACAGAACCAAGACAGGTTACAAAGCTTGGGGTTATTTCATTTGGAGAAAAGACATCTTAGGGGTGATTTGATCACAATGTACAAACATATGAATGGACAGTACAAAGATCTTTCTATGGCGTCTCTATACCTAAGCCAGTAACAATGAAAATAGGGGCAACCTCTACATCTAGTGGAAATCATCATCACAGACTGGGATTCTTTACTGTAAGAGCAGTGAGACTATGGAACTCTTTGCCCCATAAAGGGGGCTTGGATTTTTTTTGGGAAAATATAATATTACAGGTTATGGATACAAGTTTTAGGTGGATTTATTATGATTGCCATATTGGGCTTGGGAGGGAATTTTCCTTTTGTCATGGGGCACTTGGCATCAGTCGTGCCTTCCTCTGGATTAACACAGTTCGGTTTTAGGTTGAACTTGATGGATTGTTGTATTTTTTTTCCACCCTTACACCATGACCTGCAGTGGTGGAATGTGGATTTGGCGATTGGCTATGGAAGAAGGTGGGTCTTCTAAGGATTGTTTGATTTTAGAGAGGATGGAAAAGGAGAAAACTGCTAAAATGTAACCTGCTATAATCACAAACTTTAAGCTATTGACAAATACTGCTCATTGCATACTTTCTCCGTTCATTTTCCATGTGCATCTAATGACCCAGATATCAGCTGTGTAAGGGGGGGGGGATAGTTCGGGACTGTTATTTTGGTTGTTCATTACATGTATTCATTATTCTGTTGGGGGTATATGGACTGTACAAAGTCACTGTTTTTGGAAAATTAAAAAATTACTGTTATTTAGTTTCTAATCCTTAGCTTTAAGATCCTATTAGTTATAAAGCACAGCTAGTTAACATTTTTAACATGCATACCAGTTGGATGTATACGTAAATCCCACAAATGGAAGGAGATGCGTGGCAAAACCATTGTTATTACTTGGAGGCAAGGTTTCCTGAAATAAACATAAAATATATTCAAAGTAAAACAAACCACGAACCGAATACAAACTAAAAGGATAAAATGCATACTTAGGTAACAATAACATATAATATATCTATAGCTTGCTCATACAAATAAAGTAGTTGCTTAGTGGGGTTCAAGAGTCAAAAATTTATTTTAAGACACTGGAAAGCTTATTTTGTGAAATAGAGACCAGAAAACCAGCTTCAGTATGGACCCCAGAACTCATAACCTGTTAGAGTGTGGCTGAGTGACAGAGGAATATTTGTTTTTCCTAAAAAATTTTCAGATTTTTAACAATTTAAGTTTGGGATTGAACAATTACCTACCGAATTTTTCAAAGTCTCATCATCCACATCAAAATTAGAAGTGTCTGCTGGACTGTCAACCTCTGGGATATAAGGCGGGGTAGCTGTATGCAAGTTATCCCAGTCCATTCCATTAAAGAATGGATGTTTCTTGAAGTCATCAACACCACCTTTTCCAAGTCGATCTTCTTGTCGGCAGATAAGGCGACTGATTAGATTCTTTGCATGGTCTGATACATCTGTAATGTCTGAGGGGAACTGCAGATGTACCTGCACAAAAAAGACAAGCCGTGTAAAGGAAAAACACATAACACACATACGAAAAATACAAACAACTAGGTAGTCTGTGTGTCAGTGAAAGGTTCCTTCACTGTGATGGGGTTTTATTGAAAACCTGCTTAAAGGGGTAATCCGGTGGAAATCTTTATTTTTTAAATGAACTGGTGTCAGAAAGTTAAACAGATTTGTAAATTACTTCTATTAAAAAATCTTAATCCTTTTAGTACTTTTTAGCAGCTGTATGCTACAGGGGAAATTTTTTTATTTTTGAATTTCTTTTTTTGTGTTGTCCACAGTGCTCTCTGCTGACACCTCTGTCCGTGTCAGGAACTGTCCAGAGCAGCACAGGTTTGCTATTGGAATTTTCTCCTGCTCTGGACAGTTCCTGATTAGGTGTCAGCAGAGAGCACTGTGGACAAGACAAAAAAGAAACTTAAAAAGAAAAGAATTTACTCTGTAGCAAGCATTAAGATTTTTTCATAGAAGTAATTTATAAATCTGTTTAACTTCCTGGCACCAGTTCATTTAGGACAAAAAGTTTTCCACCGGAGTACCCCTTTAAAGGCCTGGCTGTTGCAGTGGGTAAAAAAAAAAGCAGATAATCCGTTTGCCAGAGCTTGCAGGGAGAAAATGAAAAGGCTGTGAGGGAGCAACCACGGACACCGTGATTAAAATAATAAATTGCTTTATTGCTAAAAGGAGGATGACGTGTTTCAAGAGATCCAGCTCTTTTTCCAGTACACTTTGGACTTGAAAAATAGAGCTTAATCTCTCTAAACCAGCCTTCCTCCTTTTTACAATAAAGCAATTTTTTATTTTAATCACGGTGTCTGCGGTTGCTCCCTCGCAACTTAATAGTCCCCTTTTTCTTTTCTCCCAGCAAGCTCTGGCAAACAGATTATCTGCACAAAATGGACCTATCTGGATGACTGGTTCATTTTGGAGGCAGCCACTATATTTGATACAAGTACACAAAGGTGTTGAGCTCTGAGCCCAACAGCATCAGGTGAGAAGATTCACTACCTTTACTAATAGTGTTACCTAGGGTATCAGCACCAGGCAGCACCAGTGTCTTGTTTGGTTTGTTTCATTGCACGTCTAGTAGGTAAAGAAGGGTAGATTATCACTCCACTACCACAGACTATAGTTTTAGCTAAGTGAAGGGTACTTATACTTAGGGGTAGAACTTATCCACAAGGTGCTCTCAGCATGGGGATGATTGGCTGATTCAAGCTTGTGGGAATCTTGCCGATACTTGCACGTGGTAAACGGCAAACTATAGACAGTGCATGGTTTGTGGGGCTTGGCAGTATGTGGTTGCCCTGGTAACTGAAGCAGCTTGAAAAGTCAGTACCATGCATAGAACGCATGCTTACATTTAGTTATTTGCACCATTTGTTGAAGAGTAATTAAATTCTCAGAAGTCTGTTTAAAAACCAGTGTTCTGGAATGTCCTACCCCTGGAGACATGCCACAATAGCATGTGGAGCCGGATCAGAATGCCAGAATTTGATTTCTTTTGTACCTGAGGAAGGAGTGTGTAACTGCTGAATCCCATTGTCGGTTCATAAAATGAACGGACACATATCAAATGTCCAAAAATCAGATTTATTGGCAATACAGCAACGAGTTTCTGGTCCTGAACGGACCCTATGTCAGGCTAGATGCATCGCCAGGCGGGTTGCGAAACCGGACGCCTGCTGAAATCATTCAGCAGGCGTCCCAGGCAAACGCCGAGGGGGGTCCCGGGACCCCCCACATGTCGACGATCGCCACCAATCACAAGTGAATTCACACTTGCGATTTGCGCAATTCCGGGTCATTACGGGTCTATGGTGACCCGGAATATAAGGGGGATCGCGGGTGTCTAAGACACCCACAATCCCCCTGAAGAGATAGGAGTGACGAGATGAGATAAGAGACGAGACCACCAATAGCAGATCAGGGGCGGGGGGGTTAACTTTCGTTTTCCCCGTTCTGCCCACCCACAATAGGCGGGGCAGAACGGGGAAACGACAGAGGACCGGTGCCGGAGTCCACTTTCCTATCTGCGGAAGCTGCGGGCGACGATCGGCGTCAGAGATCGGCTGGCGGCGATGTCGTGCAGCAGGCTCCCTGGATCAGACGGAAGCCGGTAAGTTGCCTAGCAACATCTGGAGGGCTGCAGTCCAAGACCACGATAAAGTGGTCTCTATACTGTAGCACTCCAGATGTTGCAAAACTACAACTCCCAGAATGCCCAGACAGCTCTTTGGGCATGCTGGGAGTTGTAGTTTTGCAACAGCTGGAGGGCTACAGTTTGAGACCACTATATGGTAGTCTCTGAACTATAGCTCTCCAGATCTTGCAAAACTACAACTCCTAGCATGCCCACACAACTGTTTGCTGTCTGGGCAAGCTGGGATTTGTAGTTTTGCAGCATCTGGAGGGCCAGAGTTTGCAGTGGTCTCTATACTGTAGCTCTCCAGATGTTGCAAAACTGCAAATCCCAGCATGTTGGGAGTTGTAGTTGCGATCCCTCCAGCTGTTGCATAACTACATCTCTCAGCATGCCCAACGGCGATCAGTACATGCTGGGAGTTGTAGTTTTGCAACAGCTGGAGGCACACTGGTTGGAAAATATTGAGTTAGATAACAGAACCTAACTGAAGGTTTTCCAACCAGTGTGCCTCCAGTTGTTGCAAAAGTACAACTCCCAGCATGCACGGTCTGTCAGTACATTCTGGGAGTTGTAGTTTTGAGGTTTGCTCCCCCCATGTGAACGTACAGGGTACATTCACACGGGCAGGCTTACAGTAAGTTTTCTGCTTCAAGTATGAGCTGCGGCAAATTTTTCGCCGCAGCGCAAACTCCTAGTAGGGAACTCACTGTAAACCTCCGCCAGTGCGAATGTACCCTAAAAACACTACACTACACTACACTACCACATAATAAAGAGTAAAACACTACATATACACCGCCTTACGCTGTCCCCCCCCCCAATAAAAATTAAAAACGTATTGTACGGCAGTGTTTCCAAAACGGAGAAAAACAACAACTCCCAGCATTTCTGGACAGCCACTGACTGTCCAGGCATGCTGAGAGTTTAGCAACAGCTGGAGGGACCCTGTTTGGGAATCACTGGCGTAGAATACCCCTATGTCCACCCCTATGCAATTCCTAATTTAGTCCTCAAATGCGCATGGCGCTCTCTTACTTCGGGGCCCTGACGTACTTCAAGGAAACAGTTTAGGGTCACATATGGGGTATCTCCGTACTAGGGAGAAATTACACTACAAATTTTGGGAAGCCTTTTCTCCTTTTACCCCTTATCAAAAGGAAAAGTTGGGATCTACACCAGCCTGTTAGTGTAAAAAAAAATTTTTTTTACACTAACATGCTGGTGTTGCCCTTTACTTTTTATTTTCACAAGAGGTAAAAGGAAAAAAAGACCCCCAAAATTTGGACGTAAAATGCTCTGCGGACGCACAACAAGGCTCAGGAGAGAGAGCGCACTATGTACATTTGAAGCCTAAATTGGTGATTTGCACAGGGGTGGCTAATTTTACAGCGGTTCTGACAAACGCAAAAAAATAAATACCGACATGTGACCCCATTTTGGAAACTACACCCCTCACGGAATGTAACAAGGGGTATAGTGAGCATTAACACCCCACAGGTGTTTGACAAATTTTTGTTAAAGTTGGATGGGAAAATGAAATTTTTTTTCACTAAAATGCTGGTGTTACCCAAAATTTTTCATTTTCACAAGGGAAAATAGGAAAAAAGCCTTCAAAATTTGTAACTCCATTTCTTCTGAGTAAGAAAATACCCCAAATGTGGATGTAAAGTGCTCGGCGGGCGAACTACAATCTTCAGAACAGAAGGAGCGCCATTGGGATTTTGAAAAGAAAAAGTGTCCAGAATTGAAGGCCACGTGTGTTTACAAAGCCCCCATAGTGCCAGAACAATGGACCCCCCAACATGTGACCCCATTTTGGAAACTACACCCCTCACATAATGTAATAAAGGGTGCAGTGAGCATTTACGCCCCACAGGTGTCTGACAGATTTTTGGAACAGTGGTCCGTGAAAATGAAAAATTTAATTTTTCATTTGCTCAGCCCACTGTTCCAAAGATCTGTCAAATGCCGGTGGGGTGTAAATACTCACTGCACCCCATATTAAATTCTGTGAGGGGTGTAGTTTCCAAAATGGGGTCACATGTGGGGGGTCCACTGTTCTGGCACCACTGGGGGGCTTTGTAAACGCACATGGCCCCTGACTACCATTCCAAACAAATTCACTCTTCAAAAGCTCAATGGCGCTCCTCCTCTTCTGAGCATTGTAGTTCGACCGCAGGGCACTTGACGTCCACACATGGGGTATTTCCATACTCAGAAGAAATGGGGTTACTAATTTTGGGGGGTATTTTCTGCTATTAACCCTTGCAAAAATGTGAAATTTGGGGCGAAACACATTTTAGTGCATTTTTTTTATTTTTTTTACATATGCAAAAGTTGTGAAACCCCTGTGGGGTATTAAGGCTCACTTTATTCCTTGTTACGTTCCTCAATGGGTCTAGTTCCAAAATGGTATGCTATGTGATTATTTTTGCTGTTCTGGCACCATAGGGGCTTCCTAAATGCGACATGCCCCCCAACCAAAATTTGCTCTCAAAAAGCCAAATATGACTCCTCCTTTTCTGAGCATTGTAGTTCACACGTAGTGCACTTCAGGTCAACTTATGGGGTACCTCCATACTCAGAAGAGATGGGGTTACAAATTTTGGGGGGTATTTTCTGCTATTAACCCTTGCAAAAATGTGAAATTTGGGGGGGAAACACACATTTTAGTGAATTTTTTTTTTTGTTACATATGCAAAAGTCGTGAAACACCTGTGGGGTATTAAGGCTCACTTAATTCCTTGTTACGTTCTCAAGGGGTCTAGTTTCCAAAATGGTATGCCATGTGTATTTTTTTTTTTTGCTGTTCTGGCACCATAGAGGCTTTCTAAATGCAACATGCCCCCAAAAAACCATTTCAGAAAAACGTACTCTCCAAAATCCCCTTGTCGCTCCTTTGCTTCTGAGCCCTCTACTGCGCCCGCCGAACACTTTACATAGACATATGAGGTATGCTTACTCGAGAGAAATTGGGCTACAAATACAAGTATAAATTTTCTCCTTTTACCCCTTGTAAAAATTCAAAAATTGGGTCTACAAGAACATGCAAGTGTAAAAAATGAAGATTGTGAATTTTCTCCTTCACTGTGCTATTCCTGTGAAACACCTAAAGGGTTAAAATGCTGACTGAATGTCATTTTGAATACTTTGGGGGATGCAGTTTTTATAATGGGGTCTTTTATGGGGTATTTCTAATATGAAGACCCTTCAAATCCACTTCAAAATTGAACTGGTCCCTGAAAAATAGTGAGTTTGAAAATTTTGTGAAAAATTGGAAAATTGCTACTGAACTTTGAAGCCCTCTGGTGTCTTCCAAAAGTAAAAACTTGCAAACATAAAGTAGACATATTGTATACGTGAATAAAAAAATTTTTTTTGGGGAATATCCATTTTCCTTACAAGCAGAGAGCTTCAAAGTTAGAAAAATGCAAAATTTCCAATTTTTTCATCAAATTTGGGGATTTTTCACCAAGAAAGGATGCAAGTTACCACAAAAATGTTCCACCATGTTAAAGTAGAATATGTCACGGAAAAAAAATCTCGGAATCAGAATGATAACTAAAAGCATTTCAGAGTTATTAATGTTTAAAGTGACAGTGGTCAGATGTTCAAAAAACGCTCTGGTCCTAAGGTGTAAAATGGCCTGGTCCTTAAGGGGTTAAATAAACATAGAAGTCCTGTGCATTTGTGGCGTCTCTAGCATCCATGTGTGTGTTCCAGAACATTAGCGCTCGACCAAGGCCCCAATTTTTCTTTGCTCAGACCAGTTTCCGTTCTGCGCCTTTGTGTATATGGATAGGGGTTGTCAAGCTGCAAACTGTTTATACATTCCTATACCACACGCTTACCAGAGAGTGGTACCCGATAGCACAACCTAGCAAAATTAGTAGAGCTCTATAGGTGCGGTGGAGGGTTCATTCCTCTCAAAAATACTACACCTGGGAGAACCCTAGTGTTTTCTTTTTTCTGTCCTAACATACCCCTGAACATGGTGATCTCTTGAGTTAATATAGGACACATCTGGTTTGGTGCAGTCAAGTACTGCAGTCTACAGTCTTTATAAATTTAGAACTTTGAATTTTAATGCAAGTCTCTAGAAACAACATGACAAGAAGCAAATTGTTTTAAACTCTAGAATCTATGCACACATGAATTCTTTCCATTGAGCAATACAGTAAACAGATGTAAGCAGTGCTTAAAGTGTAACTGTCCAAAAAAATATTTTGACATGTCCTAGGGAATTTTTTTCTAATCTGTTTGGGTTTGAGTAGTCAGACCCTGAATTGATCACATGAAAGAGGGAGAAGAATAGCGCGCTTCTCTCCCCTGCTCTGTGCAGAGATAAACGTGAGCAAGATGGTCCCATAAACTTACATTATGAAGCAGTCACGGTCACATGACACACAGCCTCAAAAGAATGCTCTAAGTGCACACTTCTCCCAGCTCGTTCTATGATTAGTTTGGGTCTGAAAACCCAGACCCTCACCGATCAAAACTTTTTATATGTCTCCAAGACCTTTTACTATTTTTATTTTGACAGTGCCAGTTTATCAATCGTGCAATAAAACACTGTATTGTATTAAAATTGTAGCAAAAAAAAAAAAGGAGAGAACACAGTATAAATGTTTACTTTACCTCGTGGTTCATTATTTTTCCATAAGTCTCTACAAGGGATTCCGCATAGAAAGGAGTCTCTCCAAATAGAATTTCATACATGGAGACTCCAAGTGACCACCAGTCACACTCTGTCCCATACTTGCCCTTGCCATCCTCCATGGCTTGAAGAATTTCTGGTGAAATGTAATCAGGGGTGCCAACTGCAACTGAGGATTCCACCTGAAAGAAGTTTAAAAAAAAAAAAAAAGATGTACAAATGGTCTGTGTATTTTCTGCCAATATGAAACACAAATAAAAAAAATTAACTACATGGATATGTGTGTGTGTGTGTGTGTATATATACGTGTCTAATTAAGGGTACCATACACATTTGACATGTGTCGTGTCTGTGGAACCCGCTGGGAACAGCCAGTTACCTAAAAGGTATGGAAGGCTTCCAAATCTTCCCCAACATCATCTGTAGAAGTATGGGGCATGTTGAATTTTAACTGTCTGATGCTTTTGTTTTTAGGGAGATGTAAAACATAGTGTAAAAGTATTAAAGGGGTTCTCCGCTGCCCTGTGTCGGAACCTCCGCTCCCCAGCATCCGGAAATGTATTGTTCCGGATGCTGTGTCTGGGCTTCCGTGTTCAGGGCTGCCCCTCAAGACGTCACGCCTGCCCCCTCCGTGACGTCACGCCCGCCCCCTCAGAGAAAATCTATGCGAAGGGGGCGCAATGGCAGTCACGCCCCCTTCCCATAGACTTTCGTTGAGGGGGCGGGCGTGATGTCATGAGGGGCAGCCCTGAACACGGAAGCCCAGACACAGCGTCCGGAACAATAAACTTCCGGACACTGGGGAGCGGAGTTTCTGACACAGGGCAGTGGAGTACCCCTTTATAACATAAAACATAGCTCTCGAGTTCACACAGTTCTGCAAATGCAAAAGTTTTTTTTTTCACCTTAACATCCAATACAGATATTTCAGATGTACCATGCCACAGTCTCAGAATAACCGACACTTCTGCATGTTTTTCTATATTTGTTCATTTTATATGATAAAATCCCATAACCATGATGAAACAATGATATTGATATAGGAATTACCAACATTTTATGCATTTATGTAAAACAATAGGCAATGTCTAAAAACATAAAAGCAGTCAATTTCATTACCATGCCATCTGGACGCATTTTCAAACAAGACCCAAAGTCAGCAAGTCTGATGTGACCTTTCAGGTCAATGAGAATATTATCTGGTTTTATATCTCTGTGGGAAAAAAAAACATATTGAATATTACATAGAAAAGGGCCAATCAAAAGGATACATGGACTGCTGTATGTGCTTTGTGTCAACTATTTCAGCACCTGGAGACAATGATTTAGTAAGATTCACACAGTTTGGTTATTCTTTTCAAACTTCTACTTCATTTGTTTCCCCTAAACTGATCTGTTAACCGATTCATACATTTTCCTTTAATAGGATTTTTATTGGGTTCTTAACAATTGTACAACATTAATTTGTATACTATATAAAGAGTTCTATGTACATATAAACATGTTACATTAAAACATTTTCAATGGGGCTTCTGTTATGGTTAAAGGTATTCCTTTGTCTCAGTATTAAATGTTTTCATAAGGATCCATTTTTTTTCAAAGGACAAACAAAAAAAGAAAAACAAGAAAAAGCGTGAGTAGGCTCACTGCAATATATTTATTAATGGGCCGAGCTAACCAATACTGGCCCTATACCACAAGGTGCCCAAAATAAATAGAAATGGAGAGAATTGTTAAATTAGGGCTCTAGGTCACAATGGATAAAGGAATGAGTTTAAATATATATTCATACACTATATCGAATAAAGGTGTCTCAGATGAGGGGGTCCTTGTGGCTCTCTCAAGTAGACCTAATCATTTAGGTTAGAAAACCTATACAATAATACCAGGAAAATAAAATACAGTGGTCCCTCAAGTTACAATATTAATTGGTTCCAGGACGACCATTGTATGTTGAAACCAGAACTCTATGGAAACCTGGTAATTGGCTCTAAAGCCTGCAAAATGTCATCCAAAAATAGGAAAAAGTGAGGATTAAAGAAAAATAAGTAGATAACTAATACACATAAAACAAGTCCTTACATATAAAAGTAAGAAAGAGCTGCTGGTAACTGTAAATCACTCTCTCTGTCTATGTAGAGGACAGGAGCTTCTTCAGAGTCCTGTACAATAAACACAGTGCCTCAAAAAAGTAACATGGAGCCGCCCTCACCTGGAGCAGCTATCCCTGGCACAGGTAGAGAGTAGTACAGAACATGTAGTACCTCCCTATACTGTAGAGGGCGCTACCAGACCGCCAGTCAGTGCATGCACCTCAGGAATACAGGGGTTTCACCAGTGAAACGTCCTTTCTGATTGGTCAGTTCTTCTGGGTATTGACATGTTTTGCAGATCTGGACTGTCCGTAGCATTGTATGTGGAGTCTGGTTTCAAGTAACAATGGTCCAGAAAAGACCATTTTATGTTGGAAATATTGTATATTGAGGCCATTGTAAGTTGAAGGATCACTGTACAAGCATAAAAAAAATCATTATGGATAAGGAATGCAGAGCATTCTGTATGAACTCAAGACATCTTGAGGAACATGTCTTACCTGTGAACATAGTTCAGCTGATGTACTGAATTTATTGCTAATACCATTTCTGCCAAGTAAAATCGAGCCATCTCCTCAGGTAGTCTGTCCTCAAACTTGCTAAGCAGAGTCAATAGATCTCCTCCAACATAGTAATCCATCACCAGGTACTTAAAATAAAATGTTATCATAGGTCAGAACATATTTTATGTATAAATATCTATAGGTTTATCAGTTTATAAAATAGTTCCTTTGAAGAGTTGAGTGAATCTACAGTGAGATTTGCCAAACTAGAATCTATATAAATAATTTGGTGATTAATTTACTCTTGTATAAGTTGTTCTACTTTACAAATGTTCTGATTAGAGAAGTCTAGAATAAGACAGTCCAGAGTTTGATTCCAGACTACAGGGCATAAAAAGGTCTTCAACAAAATAGTAACATAGTTAATAAGGTTGGGGAGAAAAAAAAAAAAGTGTGAAAGTCCATCAAGTTCAACCTATAAGGCAAAAAAAAAAAAAAAACCCTTATAAGGCTGAGGTCAATTGCCCTATGACAAAGGAAATATTTCATCCTGACTTCAGCATGGCAATCTGAATAAATCCCTGGATCAATGTTCTGTCCTCCAGTATCCATAACCTATAATGTTATTACTCTCCAGAGATGCACCTAGACTCCTTTTGATCTTTTGTAATGAGTTCACCATCACCTGGCAAAGAGTTCCATAGTCTCACTGCTCTTACAGTAAAGAACCCCCGTCTGTGCTGGTGAAGAAACCTTCTTTCCTCTAGACGTAGAGGATGCCCCCTTGTTATAGATACAGTCCTGGGTATAAATAGATCATGGGAGAGATCTCCGTACTGCCCCTGATATATTTATACATAGTTATTTGGTCACCCCTTTAGCAATCTTTTTTCTAAACTAAATAATCCTAGTTCTAATTTTTAACCCTAGTTTCTGGGTACTGTAGTCCTCCCATCCCATGTATTATTCTTGTTGCCCATCTTAGAACCCTCTCCAGCCAGGGCCAACCCTACAATGGGTCCCGCTGGGTCCATTGAACCCAGGCGGCACCTTCACAAGCGCAGCAAATTGCAGCCCAGAGAAGATTTTTTATCCCCTTTCGGGCCCATGATGGACCTAGTCCATCATGGTGCTGCTGAGGGTGTATGGGGTGGGCTTCTGACTCGAGCCCGCTCCATTCCCGGCAAGCAGCAATCGCCGTAGACGGCTATTAACCCTTTAGATAGCCACTGTCAAAGCTGACAGCATCGTCTAAAGGGACCTTTAAATGTTCCCTGGTGGTCCAGTAGGGTTGACCACCCCCCTGCAGCACGATCGCGGGGAAATGACCCACTGTAGAGGTAGCCGGAGAGCTTACCTCTTTCTCTGCTGTCTGTGGTTCTTCATTTGATAGAGCCTGGCTGGACCAGGCTCTACCATATAATCGCAGAGCACACAGAACAATGAAGTTCTATGGAACTGCATTGATCTGTAGGAGGAATCTAATGATTCCTCCTAAAAGTCCCCTAAGGGACCAATAAAAGTATAAAAAAAAAATAAAAAATAAAAATAAAAAAAGTTTAATAAAGTTTAAATATGGCAGGGGTTAATATGTGTGCTTTTTTTTTTTTTTTTAAAGTTCAAATCACCCCCCTTTTCCATATAAAAAACATGTAAACATAATAAAAATAGACATATCGCCACGTGCGTAATTGTCCAAACTATTAATATATAACATTATTAATCCCGTACGGTAAATGGCATAAAAGTTAAAAGAAATACAAAACCCCTGAATTGCAGACAGGCAGCACAATGGCTTGGGCCAGCACCACTACATCTTTCTTGTACACTGGTGCCCAGTACTGTACACAGTATTCTATGTATGGTCTGACTAATGATTTGTACATTGGTAGAATTATTTCCTTGTCATGTGCATTTGTGTCCCTTTTGATGCACCCCATTAATTTAATTGTCTTGGCAGCAGCTGCCCAACACTGTTCGCTAGAGTTGTCAGTCTTATCCAGTGTTTTCCAATTTAAGAGTACATTCACACATACAGGATCTGGTGCATATTTTCTGCCACTGATTTTGCTACTCATTGAAGTTAATGGGTAGCAAAATCAGCTGCACAAAATATGCAGCAAAAACATGCAGCAAATCCTGTACATGTGAATGTATCCTAAGGGTACATTAACACGTGCATATTTTCTGCTGGCAATTTGCTTCTGCAGATTTGGCTGTCTATTGACTTCAATAGGTAGCAAAATCTGCTACAGCAAATCTGCAGCAGATTTGCAACAGAAAATATGCACGTGCATGTGAAAGTATCCTAACATATATTCCCAGACAGGATTTTCCCTCCTCATGTCACCAACCTTACATTTATCTGTGTTGAACCTGATCTGCCACTTCCCAGCCCAAGCCTCCAACCTATCCAGATTAATTTTTAACAGTGCACTGTGTATAGTACATAACACAACAGAGGACCGGGCACTGTTACAAATGAATCTAGATGGGTTGGAGGCTTGGGCTGGGAAGGGGAAGTGGCAGATAATTGCCCTCCATTGTGTTTACCACTTTACAGAGCTTAGTATCCTCTGCAAAGTTTGCCTTTACTGTGCAACCCCTTTACATGTATATATATATATATATATATATATATATATATATATATATATATGTGCGAAGGTTAATTGACTGAGTCACTTAGCTTGTGTTTGTGGGAGGGGCGGTACTTGCGCTCAAAAGCCGCGGCTTCCCGTGTTCAGTGAGCCACGGCTCTCGCGTTGTTTGGAGTCCGTGACGTTCCTGTGATGTGCCGGGTTGTGCTGAACGTCGTTTTCAGGTTAGTTCAGACGCTAGGTAGGGGGTGACGGCGGAGCGGGTCCGGGGGGTGACTGCAGGAGTCTCCTGGGGCTCGCGTCTTAGTGAGCCCTGCGATTGTCTCCCGTGCCCTGCCTGTCGCATGCCGGTGTTGTTGTGCTTCAGCAGCTGTAGCGGGCTGCTATGCAACGTTGCGCGCTTCCGGCTGCTCGGCTCTGCATATCGGGGGTTTTATTATGCGATGTTGGTGCTGGTTTGGGGAAGTGGCAGCGGGAGTTACCTTTCGGAGCTCATGTCCTACGGAGCTCCGCGGTAATCTCCCGTCCCGTTCCGCTGCCTGTCGCATGCCGGCTCTCTGTCTGGTCACCAGCCTCAGCCGGCAGCCAGTTCGTTACACACCTCCTGCTGCTCAGCTCTGCATGCTGGGTGCTTGTTTACATCAGGCAACAGTAGGTGATGCAGTCTTGTAGTTTCTAGGTGGTAGTCATAGTGACGGTACACGTTGACTACTGGTTAGAATGCTTCTTTAGGGTGTCACTGCTGTACATTTGTTTTTCTCCTTATTAGTTTTTTCACGTTCCTGCTGTGTATTTCGCAGATTTATGCTTCTATTCCGTAGTCGCTTCTCATATGCCCGTTCTGTTTCATGTATCACTTCTACACTTCGGCCGCGTGCATTGATCCGTATAGTCATGTTTATATCATGAGTCTGTTAGTTCATTAGTTATTGTTATAAAAAAAAAAAAAAAGAGAAATTAATTATATATAGATATACATGTATATATGTATAAGGGCACTTCTTGCTTG
The DNA here is from genome assembly GCF_029499605.1 of Hyla sarda. Lineage (NCBI taxonomy): Eukaryota > Metazoa > Chordata > Amphibia > Anura > Hylidae > Hyla > Hyla sarda. The sequence continues at coordinate 65,207 of NW_026608323.1, forward strand.
GTCTATATGCCGCATTTCTTTTCCCTACTACTTTACTTCATTTGCTGCTAGTTCCCTTCGTTTCTTAACCAGGCACATGCTATACTGGTCGTTGTATGCTCAGCTTCTCAAGCTCACATTCCCGTTGCACCCACTACTACTGTATGCTCTGCTGTTTGAATGGTACTATAACTCTGTTCTCACGTGGTCAGTTTGCCTTCCGCTGTTTGGCTCTGTCTTCATGGTATTTATTGCTAGTCGTAGTGATTTACTTTATTCGTAGTTTGGTACTGTTTTACTCTAACTGGTTGTGGTTGTGCATAATGCGGTTTTTCCCCAATTAGTTTGCTTGACTAGCGGCGTGGTCTTCGATGTGCGCTGCAGGTTTATTGTTTCTGTACTCCTATGGTTACTCTATTAGCTGGCTAGGTGTTTACGTTATGTTGCTGGCTAAGTCTTCATTGTAAGCCTCACTAAGCGCCTTGTTTGTGTTGTTCCACGCCTGTACCTACTCAGTTCTATGCGGTATGTTTACCTTTGTCGTTATTCTCGTTTTTTCATTTTAGTTTTTCTCCTTTCTCTAACCCTCATTCGCTGTTTCACTAGGCGCCCACTGTTATTCTCGTACTCGTTTCGCTGTTTTTGCTGCATTCTTTACAAGTCTATTTTTCATAATTTTCTCTCTGTCTTGCTCATCGTCGTATTTTGTGGCTGTCACAGCTAGTTGCTCAGTCGTGAGTGTCTCTGGATCTCGTGGTTGCTTACGTAGTATTGTTCCTTACAATCGTTTGTCATTTTCGGTCAAGCGGTGTATTTACGTTTGTTTTCCTGTTTTCAGTTTATTTGCTAGAAATCTACCTCCTGCATTAGAGCATCGTCTTAATAGCTCAGTAACGTTGTGTAGCTGTTTAGGCTCGAAGTTCATCTTTACGCAAGTTCGCTGTTCCTTCGTCCTCGGCCCGGTCGCTTTTTAGGTAAAAAAAAAAAAAAAGGAAAGTATATTTGGAATTTGCATAAATGTATATAAGTGTTAATGATCATGCAGGTTGTTTTTTCTTCCCCAACTCGCCCTTGGGGCTCAGTTCATATCCTTTCCACCGACTCAACTCGTCTTTGGGTCTTCGTGTGGATCCGTCTTAGCCTGTGTGTTGTTAGTTTATGCCTGTGTGTTTTATTCAGCAGTTGTCCACGCACGCTCTTGTGGCTTAAACGTCTGCTGCCGTGATCGTCGTTTTGGCTCACCATCCACGGTTCAGGTATGTGCAGTCTACTTTTTGGGTTAGTTATAGTAAACGTTCTCTTCATACGGTTCTCCTTTGGCTCGCAATATTCACTCTGGTGGTCTCGCCTCGCTTCAGCTTCTACATTGATCCAGCGCCCTGTTCGTGTCGAGATTGACCTTCTTAACCCAGTTGTCAAGGTTGGTAGTTTGTTCCTCCAGGCATTGTCTTAAGCAGTACCACGGTTCTTATTCAATTTTTCTTTAGGTGCGGTCTGTTTTGGGCTTCTGGAAGTACAGGTATTCATGTCTTAGTTCGTTACCCATCACGTCCTTGGGTATACTCTTTACCCCCTGCCCATCACGTCTTTGGGCCAGGGGTTCGTTTGTCACGAGTAACTTTACGTGTCACGCTGTTAGCATGTGTTTTATCACCACACGGTACTCTTCACTTTCTAGTCTGATTACGTTTTTAGACTTAGCTCCTTCTGTGGTGGCAGTAGCTTTGGTTTCCGGGTTTGTCTTGCTCTGATAGGTGAGTTACGTTTTGGTTTGTTGCTGCTTCCTTGGGTCAGGGTTTGATTGTTGTATATCTAATTTTCAGAAATGTCTCACGCTTCAGACATTGAAGATGCAGCTTCTGTTCTGGACAACGTCGCTAGAACTTCGGATCTGGGTAGCGTCCCGTCTCTTCATAACTGGACCATTCCTAAACGGACGGCTGAACTCGTCCGCAAAGGCATCCCGTTCCCGGCTACTGCCCGCAAGGCGGAACTTTATCACTTATTGGTCTCTGAGCAGTCGGGACCCTGTGATCAAGCAGGTCCTAGCAATGGAGAAGTGTCCATGCAGACACTTAACACGTCTATCTTGCAGTTGCATATGTTTATTAACTCGCTGTGTTCTAGAGTTGATACCTTGGAGTGTAAGAGTTCAGAGGCTCCCGCTCTGGCCCCAGTGGGGGGGTTCAGCCTCTGCCGTTCGGCAGACTTCCGTTCCCCCTCAGATTTCTGCTACTCCGCAGGCTTCAGTATTACCGGTTGGACTTAATATGCTCGTACCAAATATCGCGCCAGCTCATTTTATCCCGGCTAATCTGAAAAAGGACATTCTTGATGGTAAGGATGTTAATCTCGCTTATTTGCTTATTGCATCTCATGATGTGTCCGAGAACAAGACTATTGCTTGTGGTGAGGTGTCGGTTATTCTGAAAGCTAAAGACGTAAGGTTAAGTCGCAAGCTGACACTAGCTGAATTCAGTATGGCGTTCGCCATTTATCGTGACGTTTTATGCTCAGTCAAGCCAGATAGACGTGAAGAGCTTGACATGTATCTGTACAGAGTCACAGAATTAGCTCATAAATATGGTGGATCCACGTTTTATGACTATCATAAATCGTTTTCAGCTAAGGCGGCGGCAGCTCTAGTACAGTACAACTATACAGTCAATTGGGCGTTGGTTGACACCGAGATTTTCTGCAATCATTTTGCAGGTCTTAAAGCCCCTGTTTGCTCTCGGTGTCAATCCATCGCACATACCACTGAATGGTGCAATACTGTTAATTCCACATCCGAGGTAAATCCCGGCACGTCCTCATCCACATTTCAGCCTAGGAATCAGAAACATCCGGGCTTGATTGACAAATTAGGTAGACCCATCAAGTATCTCGGTAAATCGCAAATTTGCAATAATTTCAATTTTGGGTCTTGCAATTATAACCAGTGTAGACTTTTACATGTTTGCGCAGTTTTTTTCAGGGCCCATCCTAAGTCCAGTTGTCCACAGAAATCGAAAGCATGACTAGCTGTGATAGATGTGTTGTGTTTAGAACATTTTCTTGCTGATCACCCAGATAAGTGTTTTGTTCAATTTTTGATTAATGGATTCCGGTCAGGTTTCCACACAGGTTTCATTACTTTACCCTCTGCTACGTATGAGTGTGACAATTTACGTTCTGCTTTAAAGGGACCCTGGGGCTGTAGATACCCTGATACAAGCTGAAATAGACAAGGGTTTTGTCACTGGTCCGTTTGATGAGTCCCCCTTTGACGTTTGGAGAGTAAGTCCGTTGGGGTTGGTGGCTGGGAAATTCAGCAATAAACTACGTTTAATTTATGATTTGTCCGCCCCTTACTCTGCGCACACACACCTAGTTTAAATTCTCTTATTCCCGCAGGAGAGTTCTCCCTGAAATATGCTTCCATAGATGAGGCAATAGCGGTCATCCTGAGTATGGGCGGTAATACGTGGCTGTCCAAGATCAATATATCCGATGCCTTTAAGCTCCTGCCCATTATGCCTCAGCTATGGAAGTGGCACGGTATTAAGTGGCGCGGCAAGTATTATTTTGCTGTTAAGTTAACTTTTGGTTCCAGGAGCAGTCCTTGGTTGTTTGACAAATTTGTTCAATCCCTACACTGGCTCCTGGAAAACAGGTTCGACTGTTCCCATGTCATCCACTACTTGGACGACTTTTTGTTTATTGAGCCAGGTAACGTGTGCCCCAGGGACTTGACAACCTCGTTAGCAGTGTTCCAGCAACTGGCGGTTCCGGTGTCAGATAAAAAAGTTGAGGGCCCTTGCAAGTCACTGACTTTTTTAGGTATTGTTCTAGACACACAGGCCATGGAAGCCAGATTACCAATCGACAAGCTCTCACGTATTAGACAGACCATACATGTTCTTGCCTATTCACCCCGGGTGACCAAGGTGCAGCTGCAATCCATTCTCGGTATGCTGAACTTTGCTATGCGTGTTATTCCACAGGGTAGGAGTTTTGTTTCCAGGCTGTTAGACGCTATGAATTCTGTACCTGGCCAAAACGACGTAGTCACATTTGATAGACAAGCGATTGCCGATTTTGCTATGTGGCATACGTTTTTGACAAACTGGAATGGGGTATCCTTCTTCACCCCTGGTATCGACAATGCCTCTAGTTTTTTCCGATGCTTCCTCCTCAGTGGGTTTCGCAGCCATTTGGGAGAATCATTGGTTAGCTAGTGCTTGGCCAATTGAGGTATTTCAGTCTTCGGGTTTTAGCAGGTCCTCAGTGCGAGTTCTACCCTATAGTTGCAGCTGCTAGTGTGTGGGGTCACCTGTGGTTTAGGAAGTCAGTGTTTGTTTCTGATAATGAAGCTACGGTGTATATTCTACTTAAAGGTAGATCCTCATCCCCACAGGTCATGTCTTTGATGCGTAAACTAGTATGGTTATCATTGTCACATAATTTTCACTTCTCTAGTGCTCACATAGATGGTGTTAGGAATACGGCTGCTGATGCACTGTCTAGGCTCAATTTTCCACTCTTCTTCCAGGTGATGCCAGAGGCCGATCCATCAGGATGCATGGTTCCAGCGTTCCACGATTTGATTCTGAACTAAATGCCTATTTGTCTGTAGGTCAGGACTTGGTTAATAGTTCACTTTCCCGTAACACTCAGAGTTTACCATACGGCCTTTAATCTGTTTACTAAGTTCTGTCAGTCTCACCCGCATGACGGTGTCCTTTCAGTGTCTTTTCTTTTAGTCTTATAGGGTTTTGCCACTCCTCCTTACGGCTGGCATATAACACCATAAAAATTTATTTGGCAGGCATACAACACTTTGTTACTTTGAAGTTCCCGGATCGGGCGTCACTGTTTACATCGCATGCTGTTAAGGCTGCCCTTAAGGGGGTTGCCAAAAGTAGAGTACCAAAGCCTCCAGGCAGGTAGCCCGTCTCGGGGTCACTGTTTAGGGAGCTGGCAGATGCTCTGGATCACTCCCCGTTTGGTCTAGGTAATAGTTTAAAGCTAAAAGCAGCCCTCTTCTTAGGTTTCTATGGCTTCCTGAGGCCGGGCGAGTTCACGTGTAGAACTAGTACCTCACCATTTCTCAAGTTGAGACAATTGCAGAGGGCCACGGATAATTTCACTCTCGTACTGCACGACACAAAGACATCACTTCCCGGTCAGGAGGTGCACGTCAAATATTTTAAAACCTCTCACAAATGGTGTCTGGTGTTGGTCTTTAACGCGTTACTTGCTCTTCGTGTTCATGACAGTCCAGAATGCCCTTTGTTGTTGTTTAATAACATTGCTCTTACTTCCTCAGTTTTTGTTCGTTATTTACGTGTTTTAGTTAAATCTTTAGGCCATGATGCTTCAGTTATATCCGGTCATTCACTACGGATAGGGGCAGCAGCATCCGCCTCTCGTCATGGTGTTCCTGCTCATGTTATCAGGAAGTTAGGTCGCTGGAAGTCCAGTGCGTATATACGTTATGTTTCAAACCCGAAATTGGAGATGCAATGTGCTTTTGAATCGCTTGTGTTGTAATTACTAATAAAGCTTTGTATTTGATTTCTGAGTTGCCCGTTTGGTTTTTGAGTTTTGCCCTCTTATTTTTAAGGTGTACCCTTACGCGGCAGTATATGGCACAGTTCAGACTGCCTAGCCATAGTTGAGTTAGTTTTAGTTAGGTAGGCTCGCTATTTTGTAGCACCGAGCACAAGTGCGAAGGTTAATTGACTGAGTCACTTAACCTGTGTTTGTGGGAGGGGCGGTACTTGCGCTCAAAAGCCGCGGCTCCCCGTGTTCAGTGCGCCACGGCTCTCGCGTCGTCCCACCCTTCTTTTCTTTTACTTCCTCTAAGGTATGCCCTCTTATTTTTAAGATGTACCCTTACGTGGCAGTATATGGCACAGTTCAGACTGCCTAGCCATAGTTGAGTTCGTTTTAGTTAGGTAGGCTCCCTATTTTGTAGCACCGAGCACAAATATATATATATATATATATATATATATATATATATATATATATATATATATATATATATATAATGAATAGGGCCCAGATTGGAACCCTGTGGTACCCCACTAGTACCAGTCACCCAATCAGAATATGTGCCACTAATAACCACTCTCTTGGGGAGATTTAACAAAACCTGTGCAGAGGAAAAGTTGCCCAGTTGCCCATAGCACCTAATCAGATTACTTCTTACATTTTTCACAAGCCTTCCTAAAAATGCTAGAAGTGCGATGATTGGTTGCTATGGGAAACTGGGCGTTTTTCTCTGCACAGGTTTTGTTAAATCTCCCCCCCCCACCACCCCCCCCGGTTCCTATGACTGAAACAGTTACTTACCAACATTGTCCCCCAGCCCAAGCCTTCTCATTTCTTTCACCAACCCTTTTTGTGGAAAAGTATCAAATGCTTTGGGGAAAAAAAAAATCAAGATATACGACATCAAGGAATTCACCACAGTCCAATCTTGAGCTCAACTCCTCATAAAAGCTGATCAGGTTAGTTTGACAGGACCGATCCCTCACAAACCCATGCCATTAAATTATTTAACTCCCTTAGAACATGATGAGAATGAAAACTGGACCTGGTGATTTGTCTACTTTATTTTTATTTATTTTTTTTAAATAGGAAGCACTGCACTCCTATGTTAGACAGGTAAGGCAGAGTGTATTTACCTGCCATTTAATGTTCCTCTGTTAATACAGTGAAGAAATATGTTTAATATATTAACTTTTTCCCAGTCATCACTCTTTCATTCTTCCCTCAAAAAGGACAACATTTTCAGTTTTAACCTTATTACTATTTATGTAATGAAATTATATTCTGGGGTTAGTTTTACTCTTCATTTACTAGTTTTGCTGATTTTCTCTGGTTTCTTTTACATATTTTTTCCCCCTATAGTTTTTTTTAATGCTCCTTCATTGCCTTTCTGTTTTAGTAGCTTAAATGCTTTCATTTTGTCATCTTATTGCCACCTTTACATTTTTATTCATCCACATTGGTTTTCTTGTGTTCCTGACCCCTTTATTCTCATATGGTATGTACCTTTAAAAGTGAGAATTTAAGATATTTAAAAAAAATCTCCCATCTAGTGTCTGTACTCTGGTTTTTGGGGACATTATCCCAGTCTATAATGTTAAAGGGGTTATCCAGCTTTAAAAAAAAAATGTATCCCCTATCCAGAGCAGAGGGGATAAGTGTCAGATCGCAGAGGGTTTGACCGCTGGCACATGCCCTCCATTCAACTCTATTGGAGGGCCAAATTGCTGTACTCTGGTATCACCAGCTCTCCCATAGAGATTCATGGAGGGGACATGTCGATTCATGCTGTGGTCCATGCATGGGGGAGCCAGGCAGGAGATTGCAGGGTTCCAATGTTTGGACCCCCAGTGATCAGACACTTATACCCTATCCTTTGCATAGGGGATGCATTTTTCTAAACCGGATTACCACTGGTTTTTCCGCTTTTATTTTTTCCTCATCACCTTCTAAAAATCATAACGCTTTCAATTTTGCACCTACAGACTCATATGAGGCTTATTTTTTGTGCAACCAATTGTACTTTGTAATGACATCAATCATTTCACCACAAAATTTACGGCGAACCCAGAAAAAAAATATTTGTGGGGAAAAATAGAAGAAGAAAAAAAGCCATTTTGTAAGTTTTGGGGGCTTCCGATTCTACGCAGTGCACTTTTCAGTAAAAATGACACCATATTTTTATTCTGTAGGTCCATACAGTTACAATGATACCCAATTTATATAGTTTATTTTTTTTATTTTACTACTTTGAAAAAATTATAATTACATGCACCAAAATGAGTATGTTTAACCCCTTAAGGACCAGGGTTTTTTCCGTTTTTGCATTTTCGTTTTTTTGCTCCTTGCCTTTAAAAAATCATAACTCTTTCAATTTTGCACCTAAAAATCCATATTACGGCTTCTTTTTTGCGCCACCAATTCTACTTTGTAATGACATCAGTCATTGTGCCCAAAAATCTACGGTGAAACGGAAAAAAAAAAATCATTGTGAGACAAAATTGAAAAAAAAACCCCGGCATTTTGTAACTTTTGGGGGCTTCCATTTCTATGTAGTATAAATTTTTGGTAAAAATGACACCTGATATTTATTCTGTAGGTCCATACGGTTAAAATGATACCCTACTTATATAGGTTTGATTTTGTTGTACTTCTGGAAAAAATCATAACTTCATGCAGTAAAATTAATACGTTTAAAATTGTCATCTTCTGACTCCTATAACTTTTATTTTTCCGTGTATGGGGCGGTATGAGGGCTCATTTTTTGCGCCGTGATCTGAAGTTTTTAACGGTATAATTTTTGCATTGATAGGACTTATTTATCGCTTTTTATTCATTTTTTCATGATATAAAAAGTGACCAAAAATGCACTATTTTGGACTTTGGAATTTTTTTGCGCGCACGCCATTGATCGTGCGGTTTAATTAATGATATATTTTTATCATTCGGACATTTCCGCACGCGGCGATACCATATATGTTTATTTACACTGTGTTTTTTGTTTTTTTATGGGAAAAGGGGGGCGATTCAAACTTTTAATAGGGGAGGTGTTAAATGATGTTTGTTCACTTTTTTTCACTTTTTTTTTTTGCAGTGTTATAGGTCCCATAGGGACCTATAACACTGCACACACTGATCTTTATCATTGATCACTGGTTTCTCATAGGAAACCAGTGATCGATGATTCTGCCGCTTGACCGCTCATGCCTGGATCTCAGGCACTGAGCAGTCATTCGGCGATCGGACAGCGAGGAGGCAGGAAGGGGTCCTCCCGCTGTCCTGCAAGCTGTTCGGGATGCCGCGATTTCGCCGCGGCTATCCCGAACAGCCCACTGAGCTAACCGGCATGCTTTCAGTTTCACTTTAGACACGGCGTTCAACTTTGAATGCCGCGTCTAAAGGGTTAATAGCGCACTTCACAGCAATCAATGCCGCGCGCTATTAGCCACGCCGTGGCCCCGTGTTATAGATCGAGAGTGGACACATGACGTTCCAGTATGTCATGTCATGTGTGCTTAAGGGGTTAAAATTGTGTTCTTCTGACCCCTATAACTTTTTTATTTTTCAGTATCCGAAGATTTTATCGGTACCATGATTGTTTTGATCTGACTTTTTGAGCACTTTTTATCAATTTTTTTACGGTATACAAAGTGACCAAAAATCTTGACCGAGCAAGTTTGATTAACCTTATATTTTAATAGTTCGGACATTTACGCACGCGGTGATACCACATATTTTCATTATGTTTATATATTTTTTATATGGAATTTGGGAAAGGGGGGGGGGCGATTTGAACTTTTAATAAGGAAGAGGTTAATGTATGTGTTTTTTTATGGTTTTTTTACACTTTTAGTCCCCTTAGAGGACTTTTAGGAGGAATCATTTGATTCCTCATACAGATCAATGTGGTTCCATAGAACCACATTGATCTGTGTGCTCTGCGCTGGTCCTGCCAGGCTTTAACATTGTCAAAGCTGCAGCCAGCACAGGACGTGAGGTAAGCCCTTCGGCTACCTCAGCAGTGGCCCTCGAGCTACCTCAGCAGTCCACCCCACTCAGTGGCATAGCGTGGGTTGTCAGCACCCGGGGCAAGTCAAGTAATTTGCACCCCCTAACCGTGGATTTTAGCACCCCTTCATTGTATAACCATTTCTTTACTCTTAACATAATGTTTATTCACCTTCATGCCTATTGCCTTACTCTTTCAGCAAAAAAAATACATAAATTTAAGGTTGCTAGACCCACTGGCTTACATTAACTTATGTTGAGCTGGAGCAGCTACATATGGATCGAAATCTGTCTCGTCACTGTTGAACCAACCAAACTTCAATCCATCTGGTCAGCTCAACATGCCAGTCTTGACCTGCAGACCGGGAACATCCCAAAGAAACTTCAGTTTTGGAGATGCTCTGCTAGCACTACACAGCCAGCCCACTGAGCCCAGTACTACTTCAGTCAGTCCTGACTCCTACCTTTTTTTTCACCGGCTGTCCCGGACCCGATCACAGCAGTCAGCAGGCTAGGTTTTCACCTTCAGGTCCTCCTAGGTTTTCCTCCTGCAGCGTCTGTCACCACTGGCTCCCTCTCTCCTCTCTG
>NW_026608324.1:0-75319 GCF_029499605.1 Hyla sarda
GTCAATGTACAGCAATGACACACCTGTGTGAACAGCCAGGAGACCCCCCCCCCCCCATGTTATGTTACATAGTTACATAGTTAGTACGGTCGAAAAAAGACATATGTCCATCAAGTTCAACCAGGGAATTAAGGGGTAGGGGTGTGGCGCGATATTGGGGAAGGGATGAGATTTTATATTTCTTCATAAGCATTAATCTTATTTTGTCAATTAGGAACATTCAGCACCCACCCGCTATCAAGGCAGCTGCCTATCATGTCATGCCCTACCTGCACAGGTGTGCTGGCTACTCAAATGATCCAATTAAGGAGGCCATTTAGTCAGCAGCAGCAGAAGTCCTGTGCCTGGACGCTCCAACAGCGGCCAGACACAAGCAGAAGCAGAAGCAGCAGCAGCACCACCTTTTGTTTTTTGGCTGCAGCAGCAGCAGCAGCAAGGCCCACAGGGCTGGCTAGCTGGCTAGCCAGCAAGCAGGTAGCAATGAAAGTAGGAATCTTTCTTTTTAACCCTGTAAGGGGGTGGTGCACTGTACCCGAAGATACTGCCATATCGGGTCAATGCATAGGGCGACGGAAGCAAGCTTCGAAATCGGCCCCCGTTCTCAAAAATCCATTTAATATATGGTCCCCAGATAGGGGACGTATCAGATATTAAACTGATAAGAACAGATACTACACTTGATCTTAGCCAAAAGGCCGAGAAGCGATAACCGTGAAAGGGGCGGGCCCAACAAGGTCCCCTTCATGGGCACTATCACTGCTTGCTGTCAGGGAGGCTGCCAGACAATTTTCCATGCACACTCTGGGCTGGGGGGCAGTCAACCACCAGTACACACAGCAGAACCTAAACCCATACCATTATTGCTAAGCAGCAAGACAGGGGCCCATTGCACTCCCACGGGGCCTTTTTAAATGCAATCCATAACCCGGATTTGCCAGGAACCCTTCTTACTCCTCCTACTTGCATGTGACACTGGGCTTAGGATCTGCATAGGAAACACACACACAAGCACACACCTACCTTTGTTGCCTGCAGATGCCTCCTTGGCTGTCCCCAAACGGTATCAAACCAACACCCACGGGAAGCTGTAAGCATAGAGGACATGCCTGCACCCCATTGGACTTACCTGTGTGGGTTAAACCCGGGTTATTTGACAACCTATGGCGGTGATGGTTCTGCTCAGGCAGAGCAGTGCTGATGCTCCTCATAAAGCTGTCGCTGCTGTGAAGGTTCTAGGTGACATCACAAATCCCTATGGTTACATACACAACAAAGCTGGGTTGTTGTTGTTTACACTCTGCAAGGCCTGTGGAAGTGAGTGACATCATAGCACTGTAGTTCTGAGGGTTCTAGATGGATGCAACAATCTCCTGTTGCTTCTATGAAGGCCATAATAGACGACATCACCAAACAGCTCCATAGTCACATACACAGCAAAGGAGAGATGTTGTTTACACCTAGTGATGTCAGTGGTATTGAGTGACATCACAGCACAGTGCTAAGGCTCCTGGGCCTGGACACAGCAGCGGCTGCAATATCTCAACGGAGAATACGTTTATATATATGTGTGTGTGTGCGCGTATATATATATATATATATATATATATATATATATATATATATATATTTCTCCGCCGAAATCACTTTTAAACCCATTTCCACCTTTTTTTCCCTTCTCTTCCTCTTACTTTTTTTTCACGTTTTTTTACGTTTTTCTCCTTTTCGCCTCTTTTCTGGGCGTATTATTCTTCTTTTTCTTCTTTTTTTTCGTCTAATGCATACCCCATCAGTGCAGCAATGCTTATTCAATACCGCCAGCAGATGGAGACACTGGGGGATAATTTTCTAAGGATTTATACTGATTTTTCCTGTCTGAATTTGTCGCACAGAAAGTTGCAGGCCAAATATGTGTGACATTTCTGCGACTTTAGCTTCTAGAGCATTTTTACAACATTATACATAGGTGCTGAATACATAAAAAGCGACTGTTCAGCGACAGACAAGTCGCATCGGCTGAAAGTAGGCCAGAATGTCAGTCCATGTTGGAGCAGGTTTAGATACAGTCTAAAGCATAGATCTCAAAGTCTGTGCACAGAATTTAGCAAGGGCCTCGCACCTTCTGATGCATCAGGTAGGTGCACAATAGCATAGCCTAACCCTCTGTACTTTGGTCTATATTGATGCGGGACATAGACAGCCAGCTGATGACCAATCCATTAGTGCAATGGATGGCTGGAAGCATTTGTCTTTGCCTTTGCAATACCACAGAAGCAATGCATGGTCAATGTACAGCAATGACACACCTGTGTGAACAGCCAGGAGACCCCCCCCCCCCATGTTATGTTACATAGTTACATAGTTAGTACGGTCGAAAAAAGACATATGTCCATCAAGTTCAACCAGGGAATTAAGGGGTAGGGGTGTGGCGCGATATTGGGGAAGGGATGAGATTTTATATTTCTTCATAAGCATTAATCTTATTTTGTCAATTAGGAACATTCAGCACCCACCCGCTATCAAGGCAGCTGCCTATCATGTCATGCCCTACCTGCACAGGTGTGCTGGCTACTCAAATGATCCAATTAAGGAGGCCATTTAGTCAGCAGCAGCAGAAGTCCTGTGCCTGGACGCTCCAACAGCGGCCAGACACAAGCAGAAGCAGAAGCAGCAGCAGCACCACCTTTTGTTTTTTGGCTGCAGCAGCAGCAGCAGCAAGGCCCACAGGGCTGGCTAGCTGGCTAGCCAGCAAGCAGGTAGCAATGAAAGTAGGAATCTTTCTTTTTAACCCTGTAAGGGGGTGGTGCACTGTACCCGAAGATACTGCCATATCGGGTCAATGCATAGGGCGACGGAAGCAAGCTTCGAAATCGGCCCCCGTTCTCAAAAATCCATTTAATATATGGTCCCCAGATAGGGGACGTATCAGATATTAAACTGATAAGAACAGATACTACACTTGATCTTAGCCAAAAGGCCGAGAAGCGATAACCGTGAAAGGGGCGGGCCCAACAAGGTCCCCTTCATGGGCACTATCACTGCTTGCTGTCAGGGAGGCTGCCAGACAATTTTCCATGCACACTCTGGGCTGGGGGGCAGTCAACCACCAGTACACACAGCAGAACCTAAACCCATACCATTATTGCTAAGCAGCAAGACAGGGGCCCATTGCACTCCCACGGGGCCTTTTTAAATGCAATCCATAACCCGGATTTGCCAGGAACCCTTCTTACTCCTCCTACTTGCATGTGACACTGGGCTTAGGATCTGCATAGGAAACACACACACAAGCACACACCTACCTTTGTTGCCTGCAGATGCCTCCTTGGCTGTCCCCAAACGGTATCAAACCAACACCCACGGGAAGCTGTAAGCATAGAGGACATGCCTGCACCCCATTGGACTTACCTGTGTGGGTTAAACCCGGGTTATTTGACAACCTATGGCGGTGATGGTTCTGCTCAGGCAGAGCAGTGCTGATGCTCCTCATAAAGCTGTCGCTGCTGTGAAGGTTCTAGGTGACATCACAAATCCCTATGGTTACATACACAACAAAGCTGGGTTGTTGTTGTTTACACTCTGCAAGGCCTGTGGAAGTGAGTGACATCATAGCACTGTAGTTCTGAGGGTTCTAGATGGATGCAACAATCTCCTGTTGCTTCTATGAAGGCCATAATAGACGACATCACCAAACAGCTCCATAGTCACATACACAGCAAAGGAGAGATGTTGTTTACACCTAGTGATGTCAGTGGTATTGAGTGACATCACAGCACAGTGCTAAGGCTCCTGGGCCTGGACACAGCAGCGGCTGCAATATCTCAACGGAGAATACGTTTATATATATGTGTGTGTGTGCGCGTATATATATATATATATATATATATATATATATATATATATTCTCCGCCGAAATCACTTTTAAACCCATTTCCACCTTTTTTTCCCTTCTCTTCCTCTTACTTTTTTTTCACGTTTTTTTACGTTTTTCTCCTTTTCGCCTCTTTTCTGGGCGTATTATTCTTCTTTTTCTTCTTTTTTTTCGTCTAATGCATACCCCATCAGTGCAGCAATGCTTATTCAATACCGCCAGCAGATGGAGACACTGGGGGATAATTTTCTAAGGATTTATACTGATTTTTCCTGTCTGAATTTGTCGCACAGAAAGTTGCAGGCCAAATATGTGTGACATTTCTGCGACTTTAGCTTCTAGAGCATTTTTACAACATTATACATAGGTGCTGAATACATAAAAAGCGACTGTTCAGCGACAGACAAGTCGCATCGGCTGAAAGTAGGCCAGAATGTCAGTCCATGTTGGAGCAGGTTTAGATACAGTCTAAAGCATAGATCTCAAAGTCTGTGCACAGAATTTAGCAAGGGCCTCGCACCTTCTGATGCATCAGGTAGGTGCACAATAGCATAGCCTAACCCTCTGTACTTTGGTCTATATTGATGCGGGACATAGACAGCCAGCTGATGACCAATCCATTAGTGCAATGGATGGCTGGAAGCATTTGTCTTTGCCTTTGCAATACCACAGAAGCAATGCATGGTCAATGTACAGCAATGACACACCTGTGTGAACAGCCAGGAGACCCCCCCCCCCCCATGTTATGTTACATAGTTACATAGTTAGTACGGTCGAAAAAAGACATATGTCCATCAAGTTCAACCAGGGAATTAAGGGGTAGGGGTGTGGCGCGATATTGGGGAAGGGATGAGATTTTATATTTCTTCATAAGCATTAATCTTATTTTGTCAATTAGGAACATTCAGCACCCACCCGCTATCAAGGCAGCTGCCTATCATGTCATGCCCTACCTGCACAGGTGTGCTGGCTACTCAAATGATCCAATTAAGGAGGCCATTTAGTCAGCAGCAGCAGAAGTCCTGTGCCTGGACGCTCCAACAGCGGCCAGACACAAGCAGAAGCAGAAGCAGCAGCAGCACCACCTTTTGTTTTTTGGCTGCAGCAGCAGCAGCAGCAAGGCCCACAGGGCTGGCTAGCTGGCTAGCCAGCAAGCAGGTAGCAATGAAAGTAGGAATCTTTCTTTTTAACCCTGTAAGGGGGTGGTGCACTGTACCCGAAGATACTGCCATATCGGGTCAATGCATAGGGCGACGGAAGCAAGCTTCGAAATCGGCCCCCGTTCTCAAAAATCCATTTAATATATGGTCCCCAGATAGGGGACGTATCAGATATTAAACTGATAAGAACAGATACTACACTTGATCTTAGCCAAAAGGCCGAGAAGCGATAACCGTGAAAGGGGCGGGCCCAACAAGGTCCCCTTCATGGGCACTATCACTGCTTGCTGTCAGGGAGGCTGCCAGACAATTTTCCATGCACACTCTGGGCTGGGGGGCAGTCAACCACCAGTACACACAGCAGAACCTAAACCCATACCATTATTGCTAAGCAGCAAGACAGGGGCCCATTGCACTCCCACGGGGCCTTTTTAAATGCAATCCATAACCCGGATTTGCCAGGAACCCTTCTTACTCCTCCTACTTGCATGTGACACTGGGCTTAGGATCTGCATAGGAAACACACACACAAGCACACACCTACCTTTGTTGCCTGCAGATGCCTCCTTGGCTGTCCCCAAACGGTATCAAACCAACACCCACGGGAAGCTGTAAGCATAGAGGACATGCCTGCACCCCATTGGACTTACCTGTGTGGGTTAAACCCGGGTTATTTGACAACCTATGGCGGTGATGGTTCTGCTCAGGCAGAGCAGTGCTGATGCTCCTCATAAAGCTGTCGCTGCTGTGAAGGTTCTAGGTGACATCACAAATCCCTATGGTTACATACACAACAAAGCTGGGTTGTTGTTGTTTACACTCTGCAAGGCCTGTGGAAGTGAGTGACATCATAGCACTGTAGTTCTGAGGGTTCTAGATGGATGCAACAATCTCCTGTTGCTTCTATGAAGGCCATAAAATACGACATCACCAAACAGCTCCATAGTCACATACACAGCAAAGGAGAGATGTTGTTTACACCTAGTGATGTCAGTGGTATTGAGTGACATCACAGCACAGTGCTAAGGCTCCTGGGCCTGGACACAGCAGCGGCTGCAATATCTCAACGGAGAATACGTTTATATATATGTGTGTGTGTGCGCGTATATATATATATATATATATATATATATATATATATATATATATATTTCTCCGCCGAAATCACTTTTAAACCCATTTCCACCTTTTTTTCCCTTCTCTTCCTCTTACTTTTTTTTCACGTTTTTTTACGTTTTTCTCCTTTTCGCCTCTTTTCTGGGCGTATTATTCTTCTTTTTCTTCTTTTTTTTCGTCTAATGCATACCCCATCAGTGCAGCAATGCTTATTCAATACCGCCAGCAGATGGAGACACTGGGGGATAATTTTCTAAGGATTTATACTGATTTTTCCTGTCTGAATTTGTCGCACAGAAAGTTGCAGGCCAAATATGTGTGACATTTCTGCGACTTTAGCTTCTAGAGCATTTTTACAACATTATACATAGGTGCTGAATACATAAAAAGCGACTGTTCAGCGACAGACAAGTCGCATCGGCTGAAAGTAGGCCAGAATGTCAGTCCATGTTGGAGCAGGTTTAGATACAGTCTAAAGCATAGATCTCAAAGTCTGTGCACAGAATTTAGCAAGGGCCTCGCACCTTCTGATGCATCAGGTAGGTGCACAATAGCATAGCCTAACCCTCTGTACTTTGGTCTATATTGATGCGGGACATAGACAGCCAGCTGATGACCAATCCATTAGTGCAATGGATGGCTGGAAGCATTTGTCTTTGCCTTTGCAATACCACAGAAGCAATGCATGGTCAATGTACAGCAATGACACACCTGTGTGAACAGCCAGGAGACCCCCCCCCCCCCATGTTATGTTACATAGTTACATAGTTAGTACGGTCGAAAAAAGACATATGTCCATCAAGTTCAACCAGGGAATTAAGGGGTAGGGGTGTGGCGCGATATTGGGGAAGGGATGAGATTTTATATTTCTTCATAAGCATTAATCTTATTTTGTCAATTAGGAACATTCAGCACCCACCCGCTATCAAGGCAGCTGCCTATCATGTCATGCCCTACCTGCACAGGTGTGCTGGCTACTCAAATGATCCAATTAAGGAGGCCATTTAGTCAGCAGCAGCAGAAGTCCTGTGCCTGGACGCTCCAACAGCGGCCAGACACAAGCAGAAGCAGAAGCAGCAGCAGCACCACCTTTTGTTTTTTGGCTGCAGCAGCAGCAGCAGCAAGGCCCACAGGGCTGGCTAGCTGGCTAGCCAGCAAGCAGGTAGCAATGAAAGTAGGAATCTTTCTTTTTAACCCTGTAAGGGGGTGGTGCACTGTACCCGAAGATACTGCCATATCGGGTCAATGCATAGGGCGACGGAAGCAAGCTTCGAAATCGGCCCCCGTTCTCAAAAATCCATTTAATATATGGTCCCCAGATAGGGGACGTATCAGATATTAAACTGATAAGAACAGATACTACACTTGATCTTAGCCAAAAGGCCGAGAAGCGATAACCGTGAAAGGGGCGGGCCCAACAAGGTCCCCTTCATGGGCACTATCACTGCTTGCTGTCAGGGAGGCTGCCAGACAATTTTCCATGCACACTCTGGGCTGGGGGGCAGTCAACCACCAGTACACACAGCAGAACCTAAACCCATACCATTATTGCTAAGCAGCAAGACAGGGGCCCATTGCACTCCCACGGGGCCTTTTTAAATGCAATCCATAACCCGGATTTGCCAGGAACCCTTCTTACTCCTCCTACTTGCATGTGACACTGGGCTTAGGATCTGCATAGGAAACACACACACAAGCACACACCTACCTTTGTTGCCTGCAGATGCCTCCTTGGCTGTCCCCAAACGGTATCAAACCAACACCCACGGGAAGCTGTAAGCATAGAGGACATGCCTGCACCCCATTGGACTTACCTGTGTGGGTTAAACCCGGGTTATTTGACAACCTATGGCGGTGATGGTTCTGCTCAGGCAGAGCAGTGCTGATGCTCCTCATAAAGCTGTCGCTGCTGTGAAGGTTCTAGGTGACATCACAAATCCCTATGGTTACATACACAACAAAGCTGGGTTGTTGTTGTTTACACTCTGCAAGGCCTGTGGAAGTGAGTGACATCATAGCACTGTAGTTCTGAGGGTTCTAGATGGATGCAACAATCTCCTGTTGCTTCTATGAAGGCCATAATAGACGACATCACCAAACAGCTCCATAGTCACATACACAGCAAAGGAGAGATGTTGTTTACACCTAGTGATGTCAGTGGTATTGAGTGACATCACAGCACAGTGCTAAGGCTCCTGGGCCTGGACACAGCAGCGGCTGCAATATCTCAACGGAGAATACGTTTATATATATGTGTGTGTGTGCGCGTATATATATATATATATATATATATATATATATATATATATATATATTCTCCGCCGAAATCACTTTTAAACCCATTTCCACCTTTTTTTCCCTTCTCTTCCTCTTACTTTTTTTTCACGTTTTTTTACGTTTTTCTCCTTTTCGCCTCTTTTCTGGGCGTATTATTCTTCTTTTTCTTCTTTTTTTTCGTCTAATGCATACCCCATCAGTGCAGCAATGCTTATTCAATACCGCCAGCAGATGGAGACACTGGGGGATAATTTTCTAAGGATTTATACTGATTTTTCCTGTCTGAATTTGTCGCACAGAAAGTTGCAGGCCAAATATGTGTGACATTTCTGCGACTTTAGCTTCTAGAGCATTTTTACAACATTATACATAGGTGCTGAATACATAAAAAGCGACTGTTCAGCGACAGACAAGTCGCATCGGCTGAAAGTAGGCCAGAATGTCAGTCCATGTTGGAGCAGGTTTAGATACAGTCTAAAGCATAGATCTCAAAGTCTGTGCACAGAATTTAGCAAGGGCCTCGCACCTTCTGATGCATCAGGTAGGTGCACAATAGCATAGCCTAACCCTCTGTACTTTGGTCTATATTGATGCGGGACATAGACAGCCAGCTGATGACCAATCCATTAGTGCAATGGATGGCTGGAAGCATTTGTCTTTGCCTTTGCAATACCACAGAAGCAATGCATGGTCAATGTACAGCAATGACACACCTGTGTGAACAGCCAGGAGACCCCCCCCCCCCATGTTATGTTACATAGTTACATAGTTAGTACGGTCGAAAAAAGACATATGTCCATCAAGTTCAACCAGGGAATTAAGGGGTAGGGGTGTGGCGCGATATTGGGGAAGGGATGAGATTTTATATTTCTTCATAAGCATTAATCTTATTTTGTCAATTAGGAACATTCAGCACCCACCCGCTATCAAGGCAGCTGCCTATCATGTCATGCCCTACCTGCACAGGTGTGCTGGCTACTCAAATGATCCAATTAAGGAGGCCATTTAGTCAGCAGCAGCAGAAGTCCTGTGCCTGGACGCTCCAACAGCGGCCAGACACAAGCAGAAGCAGAAGCAGCAGCACCACCTTTTGTTTTTTGGCTGCAGCAGCAGCAGCAGCAAGGCCCACAGGGCTGGCTAGCTGGCTAGCCAGCAAGCAGGTAGCAATGAAAGTAGGAATCTTTCTTTTTAACCCTGTAAGGGGGTGGTGCACTGTACCCGAAGATACTGCCATATCGGGTCAATGCATAGGGCGACGGAAGCAAGCTTCGAAATCGGCCCCCGTTCTCAAAAATCCATTTAATATATGGTCCCCAGATAGGGGACGTATCAGATATTAAACTGATAAGAACAGATACTACACTTGATCTTAGCCAAAAGGCCGAGAAGCGATAACCGTGAAAGGGGCGGGCCCAACAAGGTCCCCTTCATGGGCACTATCACTGCTTGCTGTCAGGGAGGCTGCCAGACAATTTTCCATGCACACTCTGGGCTGGGGGGCAGTCAACCACCAGTACACACAGCAGAACCTAAACCCATACCATTATTGCTAAGCAGCAAGACAGGGGCCCATTGCACTCCCACGGGGCCTTTTTAAATGCAATCCATAACCCGGATTTGCCAGGAACCCTTCTTACTCCTCCTACTTGCATGTGACACTGGGCTTAGGATCTGCATAGGAAACACACACACAAGCACACACCTACCTTTGTTGCCTGCAGATGCCTCCTTGGCTGTCCCCAAACGGTATCAAACCAACACCCACGGGAAGCTGTAAGCATAGAGGACATGCCTGCACCCCATTGGACTTACCTGTGTGGGTTAAACCCGGGTTATTTGACAACCTATGGCGGTGATGGTTCTGCTCAGGCAGAGCAGTGCTGATGCTCCTCATAAAGCTGTCGCTGCTGTGAAGGTTCTAGGTGACATCACAAATCCCTATGGTTACATACACAACAAAGCTGGGTTGTTGTTGTTTACACTCTGCAAGGCCTGTGGAAGTGAGTGACATCATAGCACTGTAGTTCTGAGGGTTCTAGATGGATGCAACAATCTCCTGTTGCTTCTATGAAGGCCATAATAGACGACATCACCAAACAGCTCCATAGTCACATACACAGCAAAGGAGAGATGTTGTTTACACCTAGTGATGTCAGTGGTATTGAGTGACATCACAGCACAGTGCTAAGGCTCCTGGGCCTGGACACAGCAGCGGCTGCAATATCTCAACGGAGAATACGTTTATATATATGTGTGTGTGTGCGCGTATATATATATATATATATATATATATATATATATATATATATATTCTCCGCCGAAATCACTTTTAAACCCATTTCCACCTTTTTTTCCCTTCTCTTCCTCTTACTTTTTTTTCACGTTTTTTTACGTTTTTCTCCTTTTCGCCTCTTTTCTGGGCGTATTATTCTTCTTTTTCTTCTTTTTTTTCGTCTAATGCATACCCCATCAGTGCAGCAATGCTTATTCAATACCGCCAGCAGATGGAGACACTGGGGGATAATTTTCTAAGGATTTATACTGATTTTTCCTGTCTGAATTTGTCGCACAGAAAGTTGCAGGCCAAATATGTGTGACATTTCTGCGACTTTAGCTTCTAGAGCATTTTTACAACATTATACATAGGTGCTGAATACATAAAAAGCGACTGTTCAGCGACAGACAAGTCGCATCGGCTGAAAGTAGGCCAGAATGTCAGTCCATGTTGGAGCAGGTTTAGATACAGTCTAAAGCATAGATCTCAAAGTCTGTGCACAGAATTTAGCAAGGGCCTCGCACCTTCTGATGCATCAGGTAGGTGCACAATAGCATAGCCTAACCCTCTGTACTTTGGTCTATATTGATGCGGGACATAGACAGCCAGCTGATGACCAATCCATTAGTGCAATGGATGGCTGGAAGCATTTGTCTTTGCCTTTGCAATACCACAGAAGCAATGCATGGTCAATGTACAGCAATGACACACCTGTGTGAACAGCCAGGAGACCCCCCCCCCCCATGTTATGTTACATAGTTACATAGTTAGTACGGTCGAAAAAAGACATATGTCCATCAAGTTCAACCAGGGAATTAAGGGGTAGGGGTGTGGCGCGATATTGGGGAAGGGATGAGATTTTATATTTCTTCATAAGCATTAATCTTATTTTGTCAATTAGGAACATTCAGCACCCACCCGCTATCAAGGCAGCTGCCTATCATGTCATGCCCTACCTGCACAGGTGTGCTGGCTACTCAAATGATCCAATTAAGGAGGCCATTTAGTCAGCAGCAGCAGAAGTCCTGTGCCTGGACGCTCCAACAGCGGCCAGACACAAGCAGAAGCAGAAGCAGCAGCAGCACCACCTTTTGTTTTTTGGCTGCAGCAGCAGCAGCAGCAAGGCCCACAGGGCTGGCTAGCTGGCTAGCCAGCAAGCAGGTAGCAATGAAAGTAGGAATCTTTCTTTTTAACCCTGTAAGGGGGTGGTGCACTGTACCCGAAGATACTGCCATATCGGGTCAATGCATAGGGCGACGGAAGCAAGCTTCGAAATCGGCCCCCGTTCTCAAAAATCCATTTAATATATGGTCCCCAGATAGGGGACGTATCAGATATTAAACTGATAAGAACAGATACTACACTTGATCTTAGCCAAAAGGCCGAGAAGCGATAACCGTGAAAGGGGCGGGCCCAACAAGGTCCCCTTCATGGGCACTATCACTGCTTGCTGTCAGGGAGGCTGCCAGACAATTTTCCATGCACACTCTGGGCTGGGGGGCAGTCAACCACCAGTACACACAGCAGAACCTAAACCCATACCATTATTGCTAAGCAGCAAGACAGGGGCCCATTGCACTCCCACGGGGCCTTTTTAAATGCAATCCATAACCCGGATTTGCCAGGAACCCTTCTTACTCCTCCTACTTGCATGTGACACTGGGCTTAGGATCTGCATAGGAAACACACACACAAGCACACACCTACCTTTGTTGCCTGCAGATGCCTCCTTGGCTGTCCCCAAACGGTATCAAACCAACACCCACGGGAAGCTGTAAGCATAGAGGACATGCCTGCACCCCATTGGACTTACCTGTGTGGGTTAAACCCGGGTTATTTGACAACCTATGGCGGTGATGGTTCTGCTCAGGCAGAGCAGTGCTGATGCTCCTCATAAAGCTGTCGCTGCTGTGAAGGTTCTAGGTGACATCACAAATCCCTATGGTTACATACACAACAAAGCTGGGTTGTTGTTGTTTACACTCTGCAAGGCCTGTGGAAGTGAGTGACATCATAGCACTGTAGTTCTGAGGGTTCTAGATGGATGCAACAATCTCCTGTTGCTTCTATGAAGGCCATAATAGACGACATCACCAAACAGCTCCATAGTCACATACACAGCAAAGGAGAGATGTTGTTTACACCTAGTGATGTCAGTGGTATTGAGTGACATCACAGCACAGTGCTAAGGCTCCTGGGCCTGGACACAGCAGCGGCTGCAATATCTCAACGGAGAATACGTTTATATATATGTGTGTGTGTGCGCGTATATATATATATATATATATATATATATATATATATATATATATATATTCTCCGCCGAAATCACTTTTAAACCCATTTCCACCTTTTTTTCCCTTCTCTTCCTCTTACTTTTTTTTCACGTTTTTTTACGTTTTTCTCCTTTTCGCCTCTTTTCTGGGCGTATTATTCTTCTTTTTCTTCTTTTTTTTCGTCTAATGCATACCCCATCAGTGCAGCAATGCTTATTCAATACCGCCAGCAGATGGAGACACTGGGGGATAATTTTCTAAGGATTTATACTGATTTTTCCTGTCTGAATTTGTCGCACAGAAAGTTGCAGGCCAAATATGTGTGACATTTCTGCGACTTTAGCTTCTAGAGCATTTTTACAACATTATACATAGGTGCTGAATACATAAAAAGCGACTGTTCAGCGACAGACAAGTCGCATCGGCTGAAAGTAGGCCAGAATGTCAGTCCATGTTGGAGCAGGTTTAGATACAGTCTAAAGCATAGATCTCAAAGTCTGTGCACAGAATTTAGCAAGGGCCTCGCACCTTCTGATGCATCAGGTAGGTGCACAATAGCATAGCCTAACCCTCTGTACTTTGGTCTATATTGATGCGGGACATAGACAGCCAGCTGATGACCAATCCATTAGTGCAATGGATGGCTGGAAGCATTTGTCTTTGCCTTTGCAATACCACAGAAGCAATGCATGGTCAATGTACAGCAATGACACACCTGTGTGAACAGCCAGGAGACCCCCCCCCCCCCCATGTTATGTTACATAGTTACATAGTTAGTACGGTCGAAAAAAGACATATGTCCATCAAGTTCAACCAGGGAATTAAGGGGTAGGGGTGTGGCGCGATATTGGGGAAGGGATGAGATTTTATATTTCTTCATAAGCATTAATCTTATTTTGTCAATTAGGAACATTCAGCACCCACCCGCTATCAAGGCAGCTGCCTATCATGTCATGCCCTACCTGCACAGGTGTGCTGGCTACTCAAATGATCCAATTAAGGAGGCCATTTAGTCAGCAGCAGCAGAAGTCCTGTGCCTGGACGCTCCAACAGCGGCCAGACACAAGCAGAAGCAGAAGCAGCAGCAGCACCACCTTTTGTTTTTTGGCTGCAGCAGCAGCAGCAGCAAGGCCCACAGGGCTGGCTAGCTGGCTAGCCAGCAAGCAGGTAGCAATGAAAGTAGGAATCTTTCTTTTTAACCCTGTAAGGGGGTGGTGCACTGTACCCGAAGATACTGCCATATCGGGTCAATGCATAGGGCGACGGAAGCAAGCTTCGAAATCGGCCCCCGTTCTCAAAAATCCATTTAATATATGGTCCCCAGATAGGGGACGTATCAGATATTAAACTGATAAGAACAGATACTACACTTGATCTTAGCCAAAAGGCCGAGAAGCGATAACCGTGAAAGGGGCGGGCCCAACAAGGTCCCCTTCATGGGCACTATCACTGCTTGCTGTCAGGGAGGCTGCCAGACAATTTTCCATGCACACTCTGGGCTGGGGGGCAGTCAACCACCAGTACACACAGCAGAACCTAAACCCATACCATTATTGCTAAGCAGCAAGACAGGGGCCCATTGCACTCCCACGGGGCCTTTTTAAATGCAATCCATAACCCGGATTTGCCAGGAACCCTTCTTACTCCTCCTACTTGCATGTGACACTGGGCTTAGGATCTGCATAGGAAACACACACACAAGCACACACCTACCTTTGTTGCCTGCAGATGCCTCCTTGGCTGTCCCCAAACGGTATCAAACCAACACCCACGGGAAGCTGTAAGCATAGAGGACATGCCTGCACCCCATTGGACTTACCTGTGTGGGTTAAACCCGGGTTATTTGACAACCTATGGCGGTGATGGTTCTGCTCAGGCAGAGCAGTGCTGATGCTCCTCATAAAGCTGTCGCTGCTGTGAAGGTTCTAGGTGACATCACAAATCCCTATGGTTACATACACAACAAAGCTGGGTTGTTGTTGTTTACACTCTGCAAGGCCTGTGGAAGTGAGTGACATCATAGCACTGTAGTTCTGAGGGTTCTAGATGGATGCAACAATCTCCTGTTGCTTCTATGAAGGCCATAATAGACGACATCACCAAACAGCTCCATAGTCACATACACAGCAAAGGAGAGATGTTGTTTACACCTAGTGATGTCAGTGGTATTGAGTGACATCACAGCACAGTGCTAAGGCTCCTGGGCCTGGACACAGCAGCGGCTGCAATATCTCAACAGAGAATACGTTTATATATATGTGTGTGTGTGCGCGTATATATATATATATATATATATATATATATATATATATATATTTCTCCGCCGAAATCACTTTTAAACCCTTCTCTTCCTCTTACTTTTTTTTCACGTTTTTTTACGTTTTTCTCCTTTTCGCCTCTTTTCTGGGCGTATTATTCTTCTTTTTCTTCTTTTTTTTCGTCTAATGCATACCCCATCAGTGCAGCAATGCTTATTCAATACCGCCAGCAGATGGAGACACTGGGGGATAATTTTCTAAGGATTTATACTGATTTTTCCTGTCTGAATTTGTCGCACAGAAAGTTGCAGGCCAAATATGTGTGACATTTCTGCGACTTTAGCTTCTAGAGCATTTTTACAACATTATACATAGGTGCTGAATACATAAAAAGCGACTGTTCAGCGACAGACAAGTCGCATCGGCTGAAAGTAGGCCAGAATGTCAGTCCATGTTGGAGCAGGTTTAGATACAGTCTAAAGCATAGATCTCAAAGTCTGTGCACAGAATTTAGCAAGGGCCTCGCACCTTCTGATGCATCAGGTAGGTGCACAATAGCATAGCCTAACCCTCTGTACTTTGGTCTATATTGATGCGGGACATAGACAGCCAGCTGATGACCAATCCATTAGTGCAATGGATGGCTGGAAGCATTTGTCTTTGCCTTTGCAATACCACAGAAGCAATGCATGGTCAATGTACAGCAATGACACACCTGTGTGAACAGCCAGGAGACCCCCCCCCCCCCATGTTATGTTACATAGTTACATAGTTAGTACGGTCGAAAAAAGACATATGTCCATCAAGTTCAACCAGGGAATTAAGGGGTAGGGGTGTGGCGCGATATTGGGGAAGGGATGAGATTTTATATTTCTTCATAAGCATTAATCTTATTTTGTCAATTAGGAACATTCAGCACCCACCCGCTATCAAGGCAGCTGCCTATCATGTCATGCCCTACCTGCACAGGTGTGCTGGCTACTCAAATGATCCAATTAAGGAGGCCATTTAGTCAGCAGCAGCAGAAGTCCTGTGCCTGGACGCTCCAACAGCGGCCAGACACAAGCAGAAGCAGAAGCAGCAGCAGCACCACCTTTTGTTTTTTGGCTGCAGCAGCAGCAGCAGCAAGGCCCACAGGGCTGGCTAGCTGGCTAGCCAGCAAGCAGGTAGCAATGAAAGTAGGAATCTTTCTTTTTAACCCTGTAAGGGGGTGGTGCACTGTACCCGAAGATACTGCCATATCGGGTCAATGCATAGGGCGACGGAAGCAAGCTTCGAAATCGGCCCCCGTTCTCAAAAATCCATTTAATATATGGTCCCCAGATAGGGGACGTATCAGATATTAAACTGATAAGAACAGATTTTTTTTTTAACTTGACTACCCTTACGGGGGCAACTTTATTAAAAATTAAATAATGTTAACAAAATTGTGCAAATATGTCAATAAATACAGTTACATATAAATAACATATTTACAACATATTAAAACATAAAATGGGCACTTGGTGGCTTTACAAGATAGAATTCCATTCTTTTAAAAACCATTTTCTAGATAAAAGCGGAAATCTCTTCTTGTCTAAAAGATAGTACTGGTACATTTCATAAAAACAGATAGATAAAATGTCCTTCACAGATAAAACCTCATGCTTGAACAATAAAATATTCCTGGCCTTCCACAGAGCTGCCTTCACACAGTTTATGATCTTCCATGCAATAGTCTCTTGAGTCCGTGTTGGGCATTCCAGGCAACCATAAAAAACCACTGCAATATTTAAGTCTTTTAGTCCAGTTATCCTTTTTACCAGAGGGAGTATCTTTGTCCATATTTTCTGCGAGTAAAAACAAGTCCATATTAGATGGTGCACGGTCTCCTCTTGTCGGCATCCCTCCCTCGGGCAGGTTGCAGAGTTGGATAATCCTCTTCGGTGCTGGAATGCCCGGCATGGAAGACACTCGTGTGCGCAGCTCCAGGCCAGGTCCTTCTGTGAATTAAAAAGATAATTAATACTCAACATCTTCCAAATCTGTATACACTTCTGTTCGTTAAAATTTTTGATGGGAGTCACGGTACTGGTTTCTTTTATTTCCTTTAGTAGTTTTTTGCTATTGCACAGATCCTGAACACTTTTACCTTTAAAATTATATAAGTTTAAAATTTTTCCTAAAATCATGTATTGAGGGGGTAAATTCAAAGAATAAGGGCAACTTAAAACTGTAGAAAACCAGCCGTTCCTCCGCATAAAATAACCAGTATTAAAACGAACAAAATAAGACCAGTAGCTATCTTTAAAAACAGTAGTAAAACACATGCTAAAAAACTTTATTAAAAGGAAAGCTTTAAAATCTGGAAAATCCTTACCGCCCCTGGAGTTCGGTTTTATCACAATTTGTCTCTTTAATTTTTCGCTCTTAGAACTCCAAAAGAAAGTAAAACAAGCTTTTGTTATTTTCTTTAGAACCATTTCGGGGGGTGGGAAAACCAGACTTAAATACAATAAAATAGGTAAAAGCACCATTTTTGTAATTAAAACCTTCCCTTCCATTGTAAGTTCTCGCATGTTCCACATACATATTTTCTTATTTATTTTTTGAGCCACCAAGTCCCAGCTATTAAAACCATTATTAGACTCGTCAAAGGAGACACCTAAAATCTGCACCGACTCAGACACAGGGACGGGCACATCATACAAAGGCATTCCGCCTATGTTTAAAATGTTACTTTTGTTAAAATTGACTTTAAAACCGGAGGCACAATTAAAATATTGAATCTGTTTTAGCGTCTTCTGAAGCGATGGGGTGTCCCTGCAAAACACCGCAACATCGTCCATGTACCCCACTACCTTCGCCTCTAGTCCCCCTCCTCCTGGCAGGGGGACTCCATGGATCTGCTTATCCTTTCGTATTGTACATAAAAGAGGCTCTATTGCGCAAATGAAGAGTAGTGGGGACAAGGGACACCCCTGCTTCACTCCGGAATTTAAAATCACGCCCTGTGTCTTAAAACCATTTACTAAAATTTTACTAGTACAGTTATCATAAAAAGCTCTAAGAGACAATAAAAAGCCATCAGGTATACCCATTTTCTCTAAAACCTTAAAAAGATAAAAATGTGACACCCTGTCGAAAGCTTTTTCAAAATCTATGGATAAAACCGCCAGCTTTCCTTTTCTTAATTTGGTGTCGCTAATTACATCCTTTAAAAGGTTTAGGTTCTCCCATAAACTCCTCCCAGGCACCCCACAGACTTGGTTTGTATGAATTATTTTATGGATTACGTTCTTTAAGCGGTTAGCACACAGTTTCGCCATTATTTTATAGTCGCAGTTCAGAAGGGTGATTGGTCTCCAGTTTTTGAGTTCCGACCGGTCTCCCTTTTTGAATAGCAGGGAGACATCACCCTTCTTCCATGAGCCTGGGAGGATTTTAGACTTAAAGACTTCCGTAAAAAGGGAGAACAAATCTTCTTTTAAAATACCATAAAAAGTAACATAAAATTCAATGGGTATACCATCCGGCCCAGGCACTTTACCTGTTTTAAAACTCTTGACGGTCTCTAAAATCTCCTGCTCTGAAATATTCTGCAATAAAAAAGACTGTGAGACAGGATCTAAAAAATTGGTGATCTCCTTTAACGAGTCATTCATAAAACATTCATCAATGTGTTTTACATTAAAAAGATCCGCATAAAACTCTTGCACCTTTTTTAAAATACCCTGTACATCATTCACTCCTTCAATGTTTTCTATTAACCTTCTATTTTCATGTATTTTCTTAAAAAAATACCTGGAGCAGGTCTCGTTTTCCTCAAGATGCTGTATTCGAGACCTAAAGATAATTTCTTTTCCTTTCTGCTCCAGGCACTTAGTTATTTCTTTTTTAAGATCATGTACCTCCTTCTCCACCTCCATCCCATGTGCTCTGAATTTGTACAGGGTTTGCAGACGAGTATTTAGGATATTATAAAATTCACGTTTTTCTTTAGCTTTCCTAACCCCAACACGGATAAAAAATTCTTTTATTTTTAGTTTCATTTTTTCCCACCAGATACTGGTGGGAGTGTTGGGGTCTTTTACTCGTCTGCATTCCTTGTAAAAGGTGATAAAATCTGATAAAACCTGCGGATCTTCTAAAAGGGACACGTTTAACTTCCAGGCATTCCTACCAGTTCTCCTTTTAAAATCACTTTTAACTTTAAAATACAATAATTTATGGTCAGAAAAAACATTGGTAAAAAGATCACAGTTAAAAGGCAGTACTTGATAAGAACAAAAAATAAAATCTATCCTGGAGCTACAGCTTGCATTGCTCCAGGTAACACCGTCTTCCTCTGGTACGTTAAAATTACATTTTTTAAAAACATCAGTGAGATTAAAATCTAAAATCAAGTTTTTTAACATAAAAGACGTCTTGTCATAGTTCCTACTCACTGCGTTCGAAAAACAGCGTTCTCCCCTTAAAATACAATTAAAATCACCTGATAAAACAAGAGGACTAGAATTGTTAATAAAAAGGGGTAAAATCTCCAACATTTTTATTCTTTCATTCTTATCAGGAGAACCATAAAAATTTAAAAACTGCCATTTAATACCATTAATAAAAGCGTTGACCAATAAAATTCTGCCTGGTAAAATTTCGTTAAAACTCTCAATTAAAACGTTCCCTTTAAAAAGTATGGCGACCCCTGCTGATCTGGACTCATTTGATCCAGACCAGACTGATGGACCGTGCACCCAATCATCTTCATATTCTTTATAATTTAATCTGTGCGGGATGCCACATTCCTGCAGGAAAAGGACGGAAGCAGCAAAAACCGACAAGTAATTAAATAGGGCAACCCTTCTTACTCTGGCGCTCACACTTCTCACGTTCAAGGACAGACCGGACAACTCAGCCATGGGAATGTACAAGAAAACGTCTTACACCTCTGATTCCCCCTCCGAAGCCTCATACCCCCCAAAATCTGACTCAACTGTACGCATAGAGGAAGCAGGAGAGGAGGCACCATCACTCAGCCGACCCCCCTCCTCCATCATGATTGAGGCATAGTTGTTCTCGGGCATCCTGGCAATCAGGGCTCCAGACTCATTGGGTTCTTCCACCTCTTGCCCCTCCATAGGGGTCGGGTGTTCACTTAGTTCCGTCTCTGGTACCTCAGAGACGGTCACCCCTGAAACCTCCTCCTGGCAGGGAGGAGGGGGGGTATCCCCTATGGGGACCTGTGGAGGAACGTCACTTGGGTTCCCTGCATCCGCAGGTACTTCCATCGGCTCCCCCTGGACCGCCTCCGAATAGAGTCTTCTGGAGCCCCTCCGCCTTTTAACCTTCACCTCTCCACCCGGATCATCGCTCTCAGGGGGACCCTGAGCCAGAGGTTGCTGAGGAGCGGATTCGGCCGCCGTCCGCTCCTCTCTTAACCCAGCATGCTCCTGGGGGCCAGTTTTTCCACCACTTGCACGTTTTTTGGCCATCCTCTGCTCTTTAGGGTCCCCTCCTTTTGCCTGAGGGGGGTCTTTCTCCTTCTCCATCTCACCGCTTACCTCTTGTGGGGGGGTAATCACTGGCTCTGCTTGCCTCGGCTGGTGTCCCGGTTGCTGTCCTTGCTGCCTCCAGGGTTGCCACTGCTGCTCCGTCCTATGTCTGTGGGGACAAGAGGAGAAAAGGTGACCGAATTGTTGACAGAAATTGCACCTCCCTCCTCTTGTGCATTTCTCTGTCTCGTGCTGTGTGCTACCACATTTTTTGCATGTACTTTCACAGTTTTCTTTTGTGTGTCCATATCTGTGACACTTCCTGCAGTAGCTTGGCATCCCCGCATAAAAGAGGTCGCCACACATATTATTTATTTTAAAACGAGCTGGTGGTAGTTGTATTCCCCCTGGCAATCTGTCATCTTTTTTGCATGTAACCTGAAATCTCCACTTAGATGTCCAGATGCCACAGCTGTTCATGATTTTTCCTCTGCACTCAACCTTACTAAAATAGACTTGTAAAAACAACTCAACATCGTGTAGGTTGGCGAAAGGGGAATACATCTTTACTACCACCAGCTTAATATCGTCTAGAACGTGCTCAATAATCCGGACACCCTGAAGCTTTTTGTCTTTACTCGCAGCAGCTCTGGTAACAAAATCTCTGTGGATGCCATTTTGTGTGAACGTCACATCAAAAATTTTACGCTTCGGGTAGTCCTGGATTGCCAATATCTCGCCCTTCTGTATTCCGAAAACTCCTCCGAGCACGTCCTCTACTACGAATTTCAAATCGTCCGCCCTTTTGGTATCATCCGTGAGAATGACTCTCACGGTGTTTTTGATCCTTGCGTATGCCGGCACAGAACCTGGATCCGGATCATCATCCATGGTTCTAACCTCTCTCCACCCGAAGGTCTTGAGAGGCGATCGCTACTCGTTACCCTGGGACTAGGCCCTCTCCCCAATAGCAACAAGTGGGTGAAGCCCAGGCAATAAACCTGGGCGATCCCACAAGGCCGAGGAGAGGGGTACCCGAGTACCTTCTGACCAGATCTCCTGTATTACTACACTTGATCTTAGCCAAAAGGCCGAGAAGCGATAACCGTGAAAGGGGCGGGCCCAACAAGGTCCCCTTCATGGGCACTATCACTGCTTGCTGTCAGGGAGGCTGCCAGACAATTTTCCATGCACACTCTGGGCTGGGGGGCAGTCAACCACCAGTACACACAGCAGAACCTAAACCCATACCATTATTGCTAAGCAGCAAGACAGGGGCCCATTGCACTCCCACGGGGCCTTTTTAAATGCAATCCATAACCCGGATTTGCCAGGAACCCTTCTTACTCCTCCTACTTGCATGTGACACTGGGCTTAGGATCTGCATAGGAAACACACACACAAGCACACACCTACCTTTGTTGCCTGCAGATGCCTCCTTGGCTGTCCCCAAACGGTATCAAACCAACACCCACGGGAAGCTGTAAGCATAGAGGACATGCCTGCACCCCATTGGACTTACCTGTGTGGGTTAAACCCGGGTTATTTGACAACCTATGGCGGTGATGGTTCTGCTCAGGCAGAGCAGTGCTGATGCTCCTCATAAAGCTGTCGCTGCTGTGAAGGTTCTAGGTGACATCACAAATCCCTATGGTTACATACACAACAAAGCTGGGTTGTTGTTGTTTACACTCTGCAAGGCCTGTGGAAGTGAGTGACATCATAGCACTGTAGTTCTGAGGGTTCTAGATGGATGCAACAATCTCCTGTTGCTTCTATGAAGGCCATAATAGACGACATCACCAAACAGCTCCATAGTCACATACACAGCAAAGGAGAGATGTTGTTTACACCTAGTGATGTCAGTGGTATTGAGTGACATCACAGCACAGTGCTAAGGCTCCTGGGCCTGGACACAGCAGCGGCTGCAATATCTCAACGGAGAATACGTTTATATATATGTGTGTGTGTGCGCGTATATATATATATATATATATATATATATATATATATATATATATTTCTCCGCCGAAATCACTTTTAAACCCATTTCCACCTTTTTTTCCCTTCTCTTCCTCTTACTTTTTTTTCACGTTTTTTTACGTTTTTCTCCTTTTCGCCTCTTTTCTGGGCGTATTATTCTTCTTTTTCTTCTTTTTTTTCGTCTAATGCATACCCCATCAGTGCAGCAATGCTTATTCAATACCGCCAGCAGATGGAGACACTGGGGGATAATTTTCTAAGGATTTATACTGATTTTTCCTGTCTGAATTTGTCGCACAGAAAGTTGCAGGCCAAATATGTGTGACATTTCTGCGACTTTAGCTTCTAGAGCATTTTTACAACATTATACATAGGTGCTGAATACATAAAAAGCGACTGTTCAGCGACAGACAAGTCGCATCGGCTGAAAGTAGGCCAGAATGTCAGTCCATGTTGGAGCAGGTTTAGATACAGTCCAAAGCATAGATCTCAAAGTCTGTGCACAGAATTTAGCAAGGGCCTCGCACCTTCTGATGCATCAGGTAGGTGCACAATAGCATAGCCTAACCCTCTGTACTTTGGTCTATATTGATGCGGGACATAGACAGCCAGCTGATGACCAATCCATTAGTGCAATGGATGGCTGGAAGCATTTGTCTTTGCCTTTGCAATACCACAGAAGCAATGCATGGTCAATGTACAGCAATGACACACCTGTGTGAACAGCCAGGAGACCCCCCCCCCCATGTTATGTTACATAGTTACATAGTTAGTACGGTCGAAAAAAGACATATGTCCATCAAGTTCAACCAGGGAATTAAGGGGTAGGGGTGTGGCGCGATATTGGGGAAGGGATGAGATTTTATATTTCTTCATAAGCATTAATCTTATTTTGTCAATTAGGAACATTCAGCACCCACCCGCTATCAAGGCAGCTGCCTATCATGTCATGCCCTACCTGCACAGGTGTGCTGGCTACTCAAATGATCCAATTAAGGAGGCCATTTAGTCAGCAGCAGCAGAAGTCCTGTGCCTGGACGCTCCAACAGCGGCCAGACACAAGCAGAAGCAGAAGCAGCAGCAGCACCACCTTTTGTTTTTTGGCTGCAGCAGCAGCAGCAGCAAGGCCCACAGGGCTGGCTAGCTGGCTAGCCAGCAAGCAGGTAGCAATGAAAGTAGGAATCTTTCTTTTTAACCCTGTAAGGGGGTGGTGCACTGTACCCGAAGATACTGCCATATCGGGTCAATGCATAGGGCGACGGAAGCAAGCTTCGAAATCGGCCCCCGTTCTCAAAAATCCATTTAATATATGGTCCCCAGATAGGGGACGTATCAGATATTAAACTGATAAGAACAGATACTACACTTGATCTTAGCCAAAAGGCCGAGAAGCGATAACCGTGAAAGGGGCGGGCCCAACAAGGTCCCCTTCATGGGCACTATCACTGCTTGCTGTCAGAGAGGCTGCCAGACAATTTTCCATGCACACTCTGGGCTGGGGGGCAGTCAACCACCAGTACACACAGCAGAACCTAAACCCATACCATTATTGCTAAGCAGCAAGACAGGGGCCCATTGCACTCCCACGGGGCCTTTTTAAATGCAATCCATAACCCGGATTTGCCAGGAACCCTTCTTACTCCTCCTACTTGCATGTGACACTGGGCTTAGGATCTGCATAGGAAACACACACACAAGCACACACCTACCTTTGTTGCCTGCAGATGCCTCCTTGGCTGTCCCCAAACGGTATCAAACCAACACCCACGGGAAGCTGTAAGCATAGAGGACATGCCTGCACCCCATTGGACTTACCTGTGTGGGTTAAACCCGGGTTATTTGACAACCTATGGCGGTGATGGTTCTGCTCAGGCAGAGCAGTGCTGATGCTCCTCATAAAGCTGTCGCTGCTGTGAAGGTTCTAGGTGACATCACAAATCCCTATGGTTACATACACAACAAAGCTGGGTTGTTGTTGTTTACACTCTGCAAGGCCTGTGGAAGTGAGTGACATCATAGCACTGTAGTTCTGAGGGTTCTAGATGGATGCAACAATCTCCTGTTGCTTCTATGAAGGCCATAATAGACGACATCACCAAACAGCTCCATAGTCACATACACAGCAAAGGAGAGATGTTGTTTACACCTAGTGATGTCAGTGGTATTGAGTGACATCACAGCACAGTGCTAAGGCTCCTGGGCCTGGACACAGCAGCGGCTGCAATATCTCAACGGAGAATACGTTTATATATATGTGTGTGTGTGCGCGTATATATATATATATATATATATATATATATATATATATTTCTCCGCCGAAATCACTTTTAAACCCATTTCCACCTTTTTTTCCCTTCTCTTCCTCTTACTTTTTTTTCACGTTTTTTTACGTTTTTCTCCTTTTCGCCTCTTTTCTGGGCGTATTATTCTTCTTTTTCTTCTTTTTTTTCGTCTAATGCATACCCCATCAGTGCAGCAATGCTTATTCAATACCGCCAGCAGATGGAGACACTGGGGGATAATTTTCTAAGGATTTATACTGATTTTTCCTGTCTGAATTTGTCGCACAGAAAGTTGCAGGCCAAATATGTGTGACATTTCTGCGACTTTAGCTTCTAGAGCATTTTTACAACATTATACATAGGTGCTGAATACATAAAAAGCGACTGTTCAGCGACAGACAAGTCGCATCGGCTGAAAGTAGGCCAGAATGTCAGTCCATGTTGGAGCAGGTTTAGATACAGTCTAAAGCATAGATCTCAAAGTCTGTGCACAGAATTTAGCAAGGGCCTCGCACCTTCTGATTCATCAGGTAGGTGCACAATAGCATAGCCTAACCCTCTGTACTTTGGTCTATATTGATGCGGGACATAGACAGCCAGCTGATGACCAATCCATTAGTGCAATGGATGGCTGGAAGCATTTGTCTTTGCCTTTGCAATACCACAGAAGCAATGCATGGTCAATGTACAGCAATGACACACCTGTGTGAACAGCCAGGAGACCCCCCCCCCCCATGTTATGTTACATAGTTACATAGTTAGTACGGTCGAAAAAAGACATATGTCCATCAAGTTCAACCAGGGAATTAAGGGGTAGGGGTGTGGCGCGATATTGGGGAAGGGATGAGATTTTATATTTCTTCATAAGCATTAATCTTATTTTGTCAATTAGGAACATTCAGCACCCACCCGCTATCAAGGCAGCTGCCTATCATGTCATGCCCTACCTGCACAGGTGTGCTGGCTACTCAAATGATCCAATTAAGGAGGCCATTTAGTCAGCAGCAGCAGAAGTCCTGTGCCTGGACGCTCCAACAGCGGCCAGACACAAGCAGAAGCAGAAGCAGCAGCAGCACCACCTTTTGTTTTTTGGCTGCAGCAGCAGCAGCAGCAAGGCCCACAGGGCTGGCTAGCTGGCTAGCCAGCAAGCAGGTAGCAATGAAAGTAGGAATCTTTCTTTTTAACCCTGTAAGGGGGTGGTGCACTGTACCCGAAGATACTGCCATATCGGGTCAATGCATAGGGCGACGGAAGCAAGCTTCGAAATCGGCCCCCGTTCTCAAAAATCCATTTAATATATGGTCCCCAGATAGGGGACGTATCAGATATTAAACTGATAAGAACAGATACTACACTTGATCTTAGCCAAAAGGCCGAGAAGCGATAACCGTGAAAGGGGCGGGCCCAACAAGGTCCCCTTCATGGGCACTATCACTGCTTGCTGTCAGGGAGGCTGCCAGACAATTTTCCATGCACACTCTGGGCTGGGGGGCAGTCAACCACCAGTACACACAGCAGAACCTAAACCCATACCATTATTGCTAAGCAGCAAGACAGGGGCCCATTGCACTCCCACGGGGCCTTTTTAAATGCAATCCATAACCCGGATTTGCCAGGAACCCTTCTTACTCCTCCTACTTGCATGTGACACTGGGCTTAGGATCTGCATAGGAAACACACACACAAGCACACACCTACCTTTGTTGCCTGCAGATGCCTCCTTGGCTGTCCCCAAACGGTATCAAACCAACACCCACGGGAAGCTGTAAGCATAGAGGACATGCCTGCACCCCATTGGACTTACCTGTGTGGGTTAAACCCGGGTTATTTGACAACCTATGGCGGTGATGGTTCTGCTCAGGCAGAGCAGTGCTGATGCTCCTCATAAAGCTGTCGCTGCTGTGAAGGTTCTAGGTGACATCACAAATCCCTATGGTTACATACACAACAAAGCTGGGTTGTTGTTGTTTACACTCTGCAAGGCCTGTGGAAGTGAGTGACATCATAGCACTGTAGTTCTGAGGGTTCTAGATGGATGCAACAATCTCCTGTTGCTTCTATGAAGGCCATAATAGACGACATCACCAAACAGCTCCATAGTCACATACACAGCAAAGGAGAGATGTTGTTTACACCTAGTGATGTCAGTGGTATTGAGTGACATCACAGCACAGTGCTAAGGCTCCTGGGCCTGGACACAGCAGCGGCTGCAATATCTCAACGGAGAATACGTTTATATATATGTGTGTGTGTGCGCGTATATATATATATATATATATATATATATATATATATATATATATATATATATATTTCTCCGCCGAAATCACTTTTAAACCCATTTCCACCTTTTTTTCCCTTCTCTTCCTCTTACTTTTTTTTCACGTTTTTTTACGTTTTTCTCCTTTTCGCCTCTTTTCTGGGCGTATTATTCTTCTTTTTCTTCTTTTTTTTCGTCTAATGCATACCCCATCAGTGCAGCAATGCTTATTCAATACCGCCAGCAGATGGAGACACTGGGGGATAATTTTCTAAGGATTTATACTGATTTTTCCTGTCTGAATTTGTCGCACAGAAAGTTGCAGGCCAAATATGTGTGACATTTCTGCGACTTTAGCTTCTAGAGCATTTTTACAACATTATACATAGGTGCTGAATACATAAAAAGCGACTGTTCAGCGACAGACAAGTCGCATCGGCTGAAAGTAGGCCAGAATGTCAGTCCATGTTGGAGCAGGTTTAGATACAGTCTAAAGCATAGATCTCAAAGTCTGTGCACAGAATTTAGCAAGGGCCTCGCACCTTCTGATGCATCAGGTAGGTGCACAATAGCATAGCCTAACCCTCTGTACTTTGGTCTATATTGATGCGGGACATAGACAGCCAGCTGATGACCAATCCATTAGTGCAATGGATGGCTGGAAGCATTTGTCTTTGCCTTTGCAATACCACAGAAGCAATGCATGGTCAATGTACAGCAATGACACACCTGTGTGAACAGCCAGGAGACCCCCCCCCCCCATGTTATGTTACATAGTTACATAGTTAGTACGGTCGAAAAAAGACATATGTCCATCAAGTTCAACCAGGGAATTAAGGGGTAGGGGTGTGGCGCGATATTGGGGAAGGGATGAGATTTTATATTTCTTCATAAGCATTAATCTTATTTTGTCAATTAGGAACATTCAGCACCCACCCGCTATCAAGGCAGCTGCCTATCATGTCATGCCCTACCTGCACAGGTGTGCTGGCTACTCAAATGATCCAATTAAGGAGGCCATTTAGTCAGCAGCAGCAGAAGTCCTGTGCCTGGACGCTCCAACAGCGGCCAGACACAAGCAGAAGCAGAAGCAGCAGCAGCACCACCTTTTGTTTTTTGGCTGCAGCAGCAGCAGCAGCAAGGCCCACAGGGCTGGCTAGCTGGCTAGCCAGCAAGCAGGTAGCAATGAAAGTAGGAATCTTTCTTTTTAACCCTGTAAGGGGGTGGTGCACTGTACCCGAAGATACTGCCATATCGGGTCAATGCATAGGGCGACGGAAGCAAGCTTCGAAATCGGCCCCCGTTCTCAAAAATCCATTTAATATATGGTCCCCAGATAGGGGACGTATCAGATATTAAACTGATAAGAACAGATACTACACTTGATCTTAGCCAAAAGGCCGAGAAGCGATAACCGTGAAAGGGGCGGGCCCAACAAGGTCCCCTTCATGGGCACTATCACTGCTTGCTGTCAGGGAGGCTGCCAGACAATTTTCCATGCACACTCTGGGCTGGGGGGCAGTCAACCACCAGTACACACAGCAGAACCTAAACCCATACCATTATTGCTAAGCAGCAAGACAGGGGCCCATTGCACTCCCACGGGGCCTTTTTAAATGCAATCCATAACCCGGATTTGCCAGGAACCCTTCTTACTCCTCCTACTTGCATGTGACACTGGGCTTAGGATCTGCATAGGAAACACACACACAAGCACACACCTACCTTTGTTGCCTGCAGATGCCTCCTTGGCTGTCCCCAAACGGTATCAAACCAACACCCACGGGAAGCTGTAAGCATAGAGGACATGCCTGCACCCCATTGGACTTACCTGTGTGGGTTAAACCCGGGTTATTTGACAACCTATGGCGGTGATGGTTCTGCTCAGGCAGAGCAGTGCTGATGCTCCTCATAAAGCTGTCGCTGCTGTGAAGGTTCTAGGTGACATCACAAATCCCTATGGTTACATACACAACAAAGCTGGGTTGTTGTTGTTTACACTCTGCAAGGCCTGTGGAAGTGAGTGACATCATAGCACTGTAGTTCTGAGGGTTCTAGATGGATGCAACAATCTCCTGTTGCTTCTATGAAGGCCATAATAGACGACATCACCAAACAGCTCCATAGTCACATACACAGCAAAGGAGAGATGTTGTTTACACCTAGTGATGTCAGTGGTATTGAGTGACATCACAGCACAGTGCTAAGGCTCCTGGGCCTGGACACAGCAGCGGCTGCAATATCTCAACGGAGAATACGTTTATATATATGTGTGTGTGTGCGCGTATATATATATATATATATATATATATATATATATATATATATATTTCTCCGCCGAAATCACTTTTAAACCCATTTCCACCTTTTTTTCCCTTCTCTTCCTCTTACTTTTTTTTCACGTTTTTTTACGTTTTTCTCCTTTTCGCCTCTTTTCTGGGCGTATTATTCTTCTTTTTCTTCTTTTTTTTCGTCTAATGCATACCCCATCAGTGCAGCAATGCTTATTCAATACCGCCAGCAGATGGAGACACTGGGGGATAATTTTCTAAGGATTTATACTGATTTTTCCTGTCTGAATTTGTCGCACAGAAAGTTGCAGGCCAAATATGTGTGACATTTCTGCGACTTTAGCTTCTAGAGCATTTTTACAACATTATACATAGGTGCTGAATACATAAAAAGCGACTGTTCAGCGACAGACAAGTCGCATCGGCTGAAAGTAGGCCAGAATGTCAGTCCATGTTGGAGCAGGTTTAGATACAGTCTAAAGCATAGATCTCAAAGTCTGTGCACAGAATTTAGCAAGGGCCTCGCACCTTCTGATGCATCAGGTAGGTGCACAATAGCATAGCCTAACCCTCTGTACTTTGGTCTATATTGATGCGGGACATAGACAGCCAGCTGATGACCAATCCATTAGTGCAATGGATGGCTGGAAGCATTTGTCTTTGCCTTTGCAATACCACAGAAGCAATGCATGGTCAATGTACAGCAATGACACACCTGTGTGAACAGCCAGGAGACCCCCCCCCCCCATGTTATGTTACATAGTTACATAGTTAGTACGGTCGAAAAAAGACATATGTCCATCAAGTTCAACCAGGGAATTAAGGGGTAGGGGTGTGGCGCGATATTGGGGAAGGGATGAGATTTTATATTTCTTCATAAGCATTAATCTTATTTTGTCAATTAGGAACATTCAGCACCCACCCGCTATCAAGGCAGCTGCCTATCATGTCATGCCCTACCTGCACAGGTGTGCTGGCTACTCAAATGATCCAATTAAGGAGGCCATTTAGTCAGCAGCAGCAGAAGTCCTGTGCCTGGACGCTCCAACAGCGGCCAGACACAAGCAGAAGCAGAAGCAGCAGCAGCACCACCTTTTGTTTTTTGGCTGCAGCAGCAGCAGCAGCAAGGCCCACAGGGCTGGCTAGCTGGCTAGCCAGCAAGCAGGTAGCAATGAAAGTAGGAATCTTTCTTTTTAACCCTGTAAGGGGGTGGTGCACTGTACCCGAAGATACTGCCATATCGGGTCAATGCATAGGGCGACGGAAGCAAGCTTCGAAATCGGCCCCCGTTCTCAAAAATCCATTTAATATATGGTCCCCAGATAGGGGACGTATCAGATATTAAACTGATAAGAACAGATACTACACTTGATCTTAGCCAAAAGGCCGAGAAGCGATAACCGTGAAAGGGGCGGGCCCAACAAGGTCCCCTTCATGGGCACTATCACTGCTTGCTGTCAGGGAGGCTGCCAGACAATTTTCCATGCACACTCTGGGCTGGGGGGCAGTCAACCACCAGTACACACAGCAGAACCTAAACCCATACCATTATTGCTAAGCAGCAAGACAGGGGCCCATTGCACTCCCACGGGGCCTTTTTAAATGCAATCCATAACCCGGATTTGCCAGGAACCCTTCTTACTCCTCCTACTTGCATGTGACACTGGGCTTAGGATCTGCATAGGAAACACACACACAAGCACACACCTACCTTTGTTGCCTGCAGATGCCTCCTTGGCTGTCCCCAAACGGTATCAAACCAACACCCACGGGAAGCTGTAAGCATAGAGGACATGCCTGCACCCCATTGGACTTACCTGTGTGGGTTAAACCCGGGTTATTTGACAACCTATGGCGGTGATGGTTCTGCTCAGGCAGAGCAGTGCTGATGCTCCTCATAAAGCTGTTGCTGCTGTGAAGGTTCTAGGTGACATCACAAATCCCTATGGTTACATACACAACAAAGCTGGGTTGTTGTTGTTTACACTCTGCAAGGCCTGTGGAAGTGAGTGACATCATAGCACTGTAGTTCTGAGGGTTCTAGATGGATGCAACAATCTCCTGTTGCTTCTATGAAGGCCATAATAGACGACATCACCAAACAGCTCCATAGTCACATACACAGCAAAGGAGAGATGTTGTTTACACCTAGTGATGTCAGTGGTATTGAGTGACATCACAGCACAGTGCTAAGGCTCCTGGGCCTGGACACAGCAGCGGCTGCAATATCTCAACGGAGAATACGTTTATATATATGTGTGTGTGTGCGCGTATATATATATATATATATATATATATATATATATATATATATTTCTCCGCCGAAATCACTTTTAAACCCATTTCCACCTTTTTTTCCCTTCTCTTCCTCTTACTTTTTTTTCACGTTTTTTTACGTTTTTCTCCTTTTCGCCTCTTTTCTGGGCGTATTATTCTTCTTTTTCTTCTTTTTTTTCGTCTAATGCATACCCCATCAGTGCAGCAATGCTTATTCAATACCGCCAGCAGATGGAGACACTGGGGGATAATTTTCTAAGGATTTATACTGATTTTTCCTGTCTGAATTTGTCGCACAGAAAGTTGCAGGCCAAATATGTGTGACATTTCTGCGACTTTAGCTTCTAGAGCATTTTTACAACATTATACATAGGTGCTGAATACATAAAAAGCGACTGTTCAGCGACAGACAAGTCGCATCGGCTGAAAGTAGGCCAGAATGTCAGTCCATGTTGGAGCAGGTTTAGATACAGTCTAAAGCATAGATCTCAAAGTCTGTGCACAGAATTTAGCAAGGGCCTCGCACCTTCTGATGCATCAGGTAGGTGCACAATAGCATAGCCTAACCCTCTGTACTTTGGTCTATATTGATGCGGGACATAGACAGCCAGCTGATGACCAATCCATTAGTGCAATGGATGGCTGGAAGCATTTGTCTTTGCCTTTGCAATACCACAGAAGCAATGCATGGTCAATGTACAGCAATGACACACCTGTGTGAACAGCCAGGAGACCCCCCCCCCCCCCATGTTATGTTACATAGTTACATAGTTAGTACGGTCGAAAAAAGACATATGTCCATCAAGTTCAACCAGGGAATTAAGGGGTAGGGGTGTGGCGCGATATTGGGGAAGGGATGAGATTTTATATTTCTTCATAAGCATTAATCTTATTTTGTCAATTAGGAACATTCAGCACCCACCCGCTATCAAGGCAGCTGCCTATCATGTCATGCCCTACCTGCACAGGTGTGCTGGCTACTCAAATGATCCAATTAAGGAGGCCATTTAGTCAGCAGCAGCAGAAGTCCTGTGCCTGGACGCTCCAACAGCGGCCAGACACAAGCAGAAGCAGAAGCAGCAGCAGCACCACCTTTTGTTTTTTGGCTGCAGCAGCAGCAGCAGCAAGGCCCACAGGGCTGGCTAGCTGGCTAGCCAGCAAGCAGGTAGCAATGAAAGTAGGAATCTTTCTTTTTAACCCTGTAAGGGGGTGGTGCACTGTACCCGAAGATACTGCCATATCGGGTCAATGCATAGGGCGACGGAAGCAAGCTTCGAAATCGGCCCCCGTTCTCAAAAATCCATTTAATATATGGTCCCCAGATAGGGGACGTATCAGATATTAAACTGATAAGAACAGATACTACACTTGATCTTAGCCAAAAGGCCGAGAAGCGATAACCGTGAAAGGGGCGGGCCCAACAAGGTCCCCTTCATGGGCACTATCACTGCTTGCTGTCAGGGAGGCTGCCAGACAATTTTCCATGCACACTCTGGGCTGGGGGGCAGTCAACCACCAGTACACACAGCAGAACCTAAACCCATACCATTATTGCTAAGCAGCAAGACAGGGGCCCATTGCACTCCCACGGGGCCTTTTTAAATGCAATCCATAACCCGGATTTGCCAGGAACCCTTCTTACTCCTCCTACTTGCATGTGACACTGGGCTTAGGATCTGCATAGGAAACACACACACAAGCACACACCTACCTTTGTTGCCTGCAGATGCCTCCTTGGCTGTCCCCAAACGGTATCAAACCAACACCCACGGGAAGCTGTAAGCATAGAGGACGTGCCTGCACCCCATTGGACTTACCTGTGTGGGTTAAACCCGGGTTATTTGACAACCTATGGCGGTGATGGTTCTGCTCAGGCAGAGCAGTGCTGATGCTCCTCATAAAGCTGTCGCTGCTGTGAAGGTTCTAGGTGACATCACAAATCCCTATGGTTACATACACAACAAAGCTGGGTTGTTGTTGTTTACACTCTGCAAGGCCTGTGGAAGTGAGTGACATCATAGCACTGTAGTTCTGAGGGTTCTAGATGGATGCAACAATCTCCTGTTGCTTCTATGAAGGCCATAATAGACGACATCACCAAACAGCTCCATAGTCACATACACAGCAAAGGAGAGATGTTGTTTACACCTAGTGATGTCAGTGGTATTGAGTGACATCACAGCACAGTGCTAAGGCTCCTGGGCCTGGACACAGCAGCGGCTGCAATATCTCAACGGAGAATACGTTTATATATATGTGTGTGTGTGCGCGTATATATATATATATATATATATATATATATATATATATATATATATATTTCTCCGCCGAAATCACTTTTAAACCCATTTCCACCTTTTTTTCCCTTCTCTTCCTCTTACTTTTTTTTCACGTTTTTTTACGTTTTTCTCCTTTTCGCCTCTTTTCTGGGCGTATTATTCTTCTTTTTCTTCTTTTTTTTCGTCTAATGCATACCCCATCAGTGCAGCAATGCTTATTCAATACCGCCAGCAGATGGAGACACTGGGGGATAATTTTCTAAGGATTTATACTGATTTTTCCTGTCTGAATTTGTCGCACAGAAAGTTGCAGGCCAAATATGTGTGACATTTCTGCGACTTTAGCTTCTAGAGCATTTTTACAACATTATACATAGGTGCTGAATACATAAAAAGCGACTGTTCAGCGACAGACAAGTCGCATCGGCTGAAAGTAGGCCAGAATGTCAGTCCATGTTGGAGCAGGTTTAGATACAGTCTAAAGCATAGATCTCAAAGTCTGTGCACAGAATTTAGCAAGGGCCTCGCACCTTCTGATGCATCAGGTAGGTGCACAATAGCATAGCCTAACCCTCTGTACTTTGGTCTATATTGATGC
Organism: Hyla sarda; assembly: GCF_029499605.1. Classification (NCBI taxonomy): domain Eukaryota; kingdom Metazoa; phylum Chordata; class Amphibia; order Anura; family Hylidae; genus Hyla; species Hyla sarda. Next base: position 34,669 of record NW_026608324.1, read on the forward strand.
GGGACATAGACAGCCAGCTGATGACCAATCCATTAGTGCAATGGATGGCTGGAAGCATTTGTCTTTGCCTTTGCAATACCACAGAAGCAATGCATGGTCAATGTACAGCAATGACACACCTGTGTGAACAGCCAGGAGACCCCCCCCCCCCATGTTATGTTACATAGTTACATAGTTAGTACGGTCGAAAAAAGACATATGTCCATCAAGTTCAACCAGGGAATTAAGGGGTAGGGGTGTGGCGCGATATTGGGGAAGGGATGAGATTTTATATTTCTTCATAAGCATTAATCTTATTTTGTCAATTAGGAACATTCAGCACCCACCCGCTATCAAGGCAGCTGCCTATCATGTCATGCCCTACCTGCACAGGTGTGCTGGCTACTCAAATGATCCAATTAAGGAGGCCATTTAGTCAGCAGCAGCAGAAGTCCTGTGCCTGGACGCTCCAACAGCGGCCAGACACAAGCAGAAGCAGAAGCAGCAGCACCACCTTTTGTTTTTTGGCTGCAGCAGCAGCAGCAGCAAGGCCCACAGGGCTGGCTAGCTGGCTAGCCAGCAAGCAGGTAGCAATGAAAGTAGGAATCTTTCTTTTTAACCCTGTAAGGGGGTGGTGCACTGTACCCGAAGATACTGCCATATCGGGTCAATGCATAGGGCGACGGAAGCAAGCTTCGAAATCGGCCCCCGTTCTCAAAAATCCATTTAATATATGGTCCCCAGATAGGGGACGTATCAGATATTAAACTGATAAGAACAGATACTACACTTGATCTTAGCCAAAAGGCCGAGAAGCGATAACCGTGAAAGGGGCGGGCCCAACAAGGTCCCCTTCATGGGCACTATCACTGCTTGCTGTCAGGGAGGCTGCCAGACAATTTTCCATGCACACTCTGGGCTGGGGGGCAGTCAACCACCAGTACACACAGCAGAACCTAAACCCATACCATTATTGCTAAGCAGCAAGACAGGGGCCCATTGCACTCCCACGGGGCCTTTTTAAATGCAATCCATAACCCGGATTTGCCAGGAACCCTTCTTACTCCTCCTACTTGCATGTGACACTGGGCTTAGGATCTGCATAGGAAACACACACACAAGCACACACCTACCTTTGTTGCCTGCAGATGCCTCCTTGGCTGTCCCCAAACGGTATCAAACCAACACCCACGGGAAGCTGTAAGCATAGAGGACATGCCTGCACCCCATTGGACTTACCTGTGTGGGTTAAACCCGGGTTATTTGACAACCTATGGCGGTGATGGTTCTGCTCAGGCAGAGCAGTGCTGATGCTCCTCATAAAGCTGTCGCTGCTGTGAAGGTTCTAGGTGACATCACAAATCCCTATGGTTACATACACAACAAAGCTGGGTTGTTGTTGTTTACACTCTGCAAGGCCTGTGGAAGTGAGTGACATCATAGCACTGTAGTTCTGAGGGTTCTAGATGGATGCAACAATCTCCTGTTGCTTCTATGAAGGCCATAATAGACGACATCACCAAACAGCTCCATAGTCACATACACAGCAAAGGAGAGATGTTGTTTACACCTAGTGATGTCAGTGGTATTGAGTGACATCACAGCACAGTGCTAAGGCTCCTGGGCCTGGACACAGCAGCGGCTGCAATATCTCAACGGAGAATACGTTTATATATATGTGTGTGCGCGTATATATATATATATATATATATATATATATATTTCTCCGCCGAAATCACTTTTAAACCCATTTCCACCTTTTTTTCCCTTCTCTTCCTCTTACTTTTTTTTCACGTTTTTTTACGTTTTTCTCCTTTTCGCCTCTTTTCTGGGCGTATTATTCTTCTTTTTCTTCTTTTTTTTCGTCTAATGCATACCCCATCAGTGCAGCAATGCTTATTCAATACCGCCAGCAGATGGAGACACTGGGGGATAATTTTCTAAGGATTTATACTGATTTTTCCTGTCTGAATTTGTCGCACAGAAAGTTGCAGGCCAAATATGTGTGACATTTCTGCGACTTTAGCTTCTAGAGCATTTTTACAACATTATACATAGGTGCTGAATACATAAAAAGCGACTGTTCAGCGACAGACAAGTCGCATCGGCTGAAAGTAGGCCAGAATGTCAGTCCATGTTGGAGCAGGTTTAGATACAGTCTAAAGCATAGATCTCAAAGTCTGTGCACAGAATTTAGCAAGGGCCTCGCACCTTCTGATGCATCAGGTAGGTGCACAATAGCATAGCCTAACCCTCTGTACTTTGGTCTATATTGATGCGGGACATAGACAGCCAGCTGATGACCAATCCATTAGTGCAATGGATGGCTGGAAGCATTTGTCTTTGCCTTTGCAATACCACAGAAGCAATGCATGGTCAATGTACAGCAATGACACACCTGTGTGAACAGCCAGGAGACCCCCCCCCCCCCATGTTATGTTACATAGTTACATAGTTAGTACGGTCGAAAAAAGACATATGTCCATCAAGTTCAACCAGGGAATTAAGGGGTAGGGGTGTGGCGCGATATTGGGGAAGGGATGAGATTTTATATTTCTTCATAAGCATTAATCTTATTTTGTCAATTAGGAACATTCAGCACCCACCCGCTATCAAGGCAGCTGCCTATCATGTCATGCCCTACCTGCACAGGTGTGCTGGCTACTCAAATGATCCAATTAAGGAGGCCATTTAGTCAGCAGCAGCAGAAGTCCTGTGCCTGGACGCTCCAACAGCGGCCAGACACAAGCAGAAGCAGAAGCAGCAGCAGCACCACCTTTTGTTTTTTGGCTGCAGCAGCAGCAGCAGCAAGGCCCACAGGGCTGGCTAGCTGGCTAGCCAGCAAGCAGGTAGCAATGAAAGTAGGAATCTTTCTTTTTAACCCTGTAAGGGGGTGGTGCACTGTACCCGAAGATACTGCCATATCGGGTCAATGCATAGGGCGACGGAAGCAAGCTTCGAAATCGGCCCCCGTTCTCAAAAATCAATTTAATATATGGTCCCCAGATAGGGGACGTATCAGATATTAAACTGATAAGAACAGATACTACACTTGATCTTAGCCAAAAGGCCGAGAAGCGATAACCGTGAAAGGGGCGGGCCCAACAAGGTCCCCTTCATGGGCACTATCACTGCTTGCTGTCAGGGAGGCTGCCAGACAATTTTCCATGCACACTCTGGGCTGGGGGGCAGTCAACCACCAGTACACACAGCAGAACCTAAACCCATACCATTATTGCTAAGCAGCAAGACAGGGGCCCATTGCACTCCCACGGGGCCTTTTTAAATGCAATCCATAACCCGGATTTGCCAGGAACCCTTCTTACTCCTCCTACTTGCATGTGACACTGGGCTTAGGATCTGCATAGGAAACACACACACAAGCACACACCTACCTTTGTTGCCTGCAGATGCCTCCTTGGCTGTCCCCAAACGGTATCAAACCAACACCCACGGGAAGCTGTAAGCATAGAGGACATGCCTGCACCCCATTGGACTTACCTGTGTGGGTTAAACCCGGGTTATTTGACAACCTATGGCGGTGATGGTTCTGCTCAGGCAGAGCAGTGCTGATGCTCCTCATAAAGCTGTCGCTGCTGTGAAGGTTCTAGGTGACATCACAAATCCCTATGGTTACATACACAACAAAGCTGGGTTGTTGTTGTTTACACTCTGCAAGGCCTGTGGAAGTGAGTGACATCATAGCACTGTAGTTCTGAGGGTTCTAGATGGATGCAACAATCTCCTGTTGCTTCTATGAAGGCCATAATAGACGACATCACCAAACAGCTCCATAGTCACATACACAGCAAAGGAGAGATGTTGTTTACACCTAGTGATGTCAGTGGTATTGAGTGACATCACAGCACAGTGCTAAGGCTCCTGGGCCTGGACACAGCAGCGGCTGCAATATCTCAACGGAGAATATGTTTATATATATGTGTGTGTGTGCGCGTGTATATATATATATATATATATATATATATATATATATATATATATATATTTCTCCGCCGAAATCACTTTTAAACCCATTTCCACCTTTTTTTCCCTTCTCTTCCTCTTACTTTTTTTTCACGTTTTTTTACGTTTTTCTCCTTTTCGCCTCTTTTCTGGGCGTATTATTCTTCTTTTTCTTCTTTTTTTTCGTCTAATGCATACCCCATCAGTGCAGCAATGCTTATTCAATACCGCCAGCAGATGGAGACACTGGGGGATAATTTTCTAAGGATTTATACTGATTTTTCCTGTCTGAATTTGTCGCACAGAAAGTTGCAGGCCAAATATGTGTGACATTTCTGCGACTTTAGCTTCTAGAGCATTTTTACAACATTATACATAGGTGCTGAATACATAAAAAGCGACTGTTCAGCGACAGACAAGTCGCATCGGCTGAAAGTAGGCCAGAATGTCAGTCCATGTTGGAGCAGGTTTAGATACAGTCTAAAGCATAGATCTCAAAGTCTGTGCACAGAATTTAGCAAGGGCCTCGCACCTTCTGATGCATCAGGTAGGTGCACAATAGCATAGCCTAACCCTCTGTACTTTGGTCTATATTGATGCGGGACATAGACAGCCAGCTGATGACCAATCCATTAGTGCAATGGATGGCTGGAAGCATTTGTCTTTGCCTTTGCAATACCACAGAAGCAATGCATGGTCAATGTACAGCAATGACACACCTGTGTGAACAGCCAGGAGACCCCCCCCCCCCCATGTTATGTTACATAGTTACATAGTTAGTACGGTCGAAAAAAGACATATGTCCATCAAGTTCAACCAGGGAATTAAGGGGTAGGGGTGTGGCGCGATATTGGGGAAGGGATGAGATTTTATATTTCTTCATAAGCATTAATCTTATTTTGTCAATTAGGAACATTCAGCACCCACCCGCTATCAAGGCAGCTGCCTATCATGTCATGCCCTACCTGCACAGGTGTGCTGGCTACTCAAATGATCCAATTAAGGAGGCCATTTAGTCAGCAGCAGCAGAAGTCCTGTGCCTGGACGCTCCAACAGCGGCCAGACACAAGCAGAAGCAGAAGCAGCAGCAGCACCACCTTTTGTTTTTTGGCTGCAGCAGCAGCAGCAGCAAGGCCCACAGGGCTGGCTAGCTGGCTAGCCAGCAAGCAGGTAGCAATGAAAGTAGGAATCTTTCTTTTTAACCCTGTAAGGGGGTGGTGCACTGTACCCGAAGATACTGCCATATCGGGTCAATGCATAGGGCGACGGAAGCAAGCTTCGAAATCGGCCCCCGTTCTCAAAAATCCATTTAATATATGGTCCCCAGATAGGGGACGTATCAGATATTAAACTGATAAGAACAGATACTACACTTGATCTTAGCCAAAAGGCCGAGAAGCGATAACCGTGAAAGGGGCGGGCCCAACAAGGTCCCCTTCATGGGCACTATCACTGCTTGCTGTCAGGGAGGCTGCCAGACAATTTTCCATGCACACTCTGGGCTGGGGGGCAGTCAACCACCAGTACACACAGCAGAACCTAAACCCATACCATTATTGCTAAGCAGCAAGACAGGGGCCCATTGCACTCCCACGGGGCCTTTTTAAATGCAATCCATAACCCGGATTTGCCAGGAACCCTTCTTACTCCTCCTACTTGCATGTGACACTGGGCTTAGGATCTGCATAGGAAACACACACACAAGCACACACCTACCTTTGTTGCCTGCAGATGCCTCCTTGGCTGTCCCCAAACGGTATCAAACCAACACCCACGGGAAGCTGTAAGCATAGAGGACATGCCTGCACCCCATTGGACTTACCTGTGTGGGTTAAACCCGGGTTATTTGACAACCTATGGCGGTGATGGTTCTGCTCAGGCAGAGCAGTGCTGATGCTCCTCATAAAGCTGTCGCTGCTGTGAAGGTTCTAGGTGACATCACAAATCCCTATGGTTACATACACAACAAAGCTGGGTTGTTGTTGTTTACACTCTGCAAGGCCTGTGGAAGTGAGTGACATCATAGCACTGTAGTTCTGAGGGTTCTAGATGGATGCAACAATCTCCTGTTGCTTCTATGAAGGCCATAATAGACGACATCACCAAACAGCTCCATAGTCACATACACAGCAAAGGAGAGATGTTGTTTACACCTAGTGATGTCAGTGGTATTGAGTGACATCACAGCACAGTGCTAAGGCTCCTGGGCCTGGACACAGCAGCGGCTGCAATATCTCAACGGAGAATACGTTTATATATATGTGTGTGTGTGCGCGTATATATATATATATATATATATATATATATATATATATATATATAATTCTCCGCCGAAATCACTTTTAAACCCATTTCCACCTTTTTTTCCCTTCTCTTCCTCTTACTTTTTTTTCACGTTTTTTTACGTTTTTCTCCTTTTCGCCTCTTTTCTGGGCGTATTATTCTTCTTTTTCTTCTTTTTTTTCGTCTAATGCATACCCCATCAGTGCAGCAATGCTTATTCAATACCGCCAGCAGATGGAGACACTGGGGGATAATTTTCTAAGGATTTATACTGATTTTTCCTGTCTGAATTTGTCGCACAGAAAGTTGCAGGCCAAATATGTGTGACATTTCTGCGACTTTAGCTTCTAGAGCATTTTTACAACATTATACATAGGTGCTGAATACATAAAAAGCGACTGTTCAGCGACAGACAAGTCGCATCGGCTGAAAGTAGGCCAGAATGTCAGTCCATGTTGGAGCAGGTTTAGATACAGTCTAAAGCATAGATCTCAAAGTCTGTGCACAGAATTTAGCAAGGGCCTCGCACCTTCTGATGCATCAGGTAGGTGCACAATAGCATAGCCTAACCCTCTGTACTTTGGTCTATATTGATGCGGGACATAGACAGCCAGCTGATGACCAATCCATTAGTGCAATGGATGGCTGGAAGCATTTGTCTTTGCCTTTGCAATACCACAGAAGCAATGCATGGTCAATGTACAGCAATGACACACCTGTGTGAACAGCCAGGAGACCCCCCCCCCCCCATGTTATGTTACATAGTTACATAGTTAGTACGGTCGAAAAAAGACATATGTCCATCAAGTTCAACCAGGGAATTAAGGGGTAGGGGTGTGGCGCGATATTGGGGAAGGGATGAGATTTTATATTTCTTCATAAGCATTAATCTTATTTTGTCAATTAGGAACATTCAGCACCCACCCGCTATCAAGGCAGCTGCCTATCATGTCATGCCCTACCTGCACAGGTGTGCTGGCTACTCAAATGATCCAATTAAGGAGGCCATTTAGTCAGCAGCAGCAGAAGTCCTGTGCCTGGACGCTCCAACAGCGGCCAGACACAAGCAGAAGCAGAAGCAGCAGCAGCACCACCTTTTGTTTTTTGGCTGCAGCAGCAGCAGCAGCAAGGCCCACAGGGCTGGCTAGCTGGCTAGCCAGCAAGCAGGTAGCAATGAAAGTAGGAATCTTTCTTTTTAACCCTGTAAGGGGGTGGTGCACTGTACCCGAAGATACTGCCATATCGGGTCAATGCATAGGGCGACGGAAGCAAGCTTCGAAATCGGCCCCCGTTCTCAAAAATCCATTTAATATATGGTCCCCAGATAGGGGACGTATCAGATATTAAACTGATAAGAACAGATACTACACTTGATCTTAGCCAAAAGGCCGAGAAGCGATAACCGTGAAAGGGGCGGGCCCAACAAGGTCCCCTTCATGGGCACTATCACTGCTTGCTGTCAGGGAGGCTGCCAGACAATTTTCCATGCACACTCTGGGCTGGGGGGCAGTCAACCACCAGTACACACAGCAGAACCTAAACCCATACCATTATTGCTAAGCAGCAAGACAGGGGCCCATTGCACTCCCACGGGGCCTTTTTAAATGCAATCCATAACCCGGATTTGCCAGGAACCCTTCTTACTCCTCCTACTTGCATGTGACACTGGGCTTAGGATCTGCATAGGAAACACACACACAAGCACACACCTACCTTTGTTGCCTGCAGATGCCTCCTTGGCTGTCCCCAAACGGTATCAAACCAACACCCACGGGAAGCTGTAAGCATAGAGGACATGCCTGCACCCCATTGGACTTACCTGTGTGGGTTAAACCCGGGTTATTTGACAACCTATGGCGGTGATGGTTCTGCTCAGGCAGAGCAGTGCTGATGCTCCTCATAAAGCTGTCGCTGCTGTGAAGGTTCTAGGTGACATCACAAATCCCTATGGTTACATACACAACAAAGCTGGGTTGTTGTTGTTTACACTCTGCAAGGCCTGTGGAAGTGAGTGACATCATAGCACTGTAGTTCTGAGGGTTCTAGATGGATGCAACAATCTCCTGTTGCTTCTATGAAGGCCATAATAGACGACATCACCAAACAGCTCCATAGTCACATACACAGCAAAGGAGAGATGTTGTTTACACCTAGTGATGTCAGTGGTATTGAGTGACATCACAGCACAGTGCTAAGGCTCCTGGGCCTGGACACAGCAGCGGCTGCAATATCTCAACGGAGAATACGTTTATATATATGTGTGTGTGTGCGCGTATATATATATATATATATATATATATATATATATATATATTCTCCGCCGAAATCACTTTTAAACCCATTTCCACCTTTTTTTCCCTTCTCTTCCTCTTACTTTTTTTTCACGTTTTTTTACGTTTTTCTCCTTTTCGCCTCTTTTCTGGGCGTATTATTCTTCTTTTTCTTCTTTTTTTTCGTCTAATGCATACCCCATCAGTGCAGCAATGCTTATTCAATACCGCCAGCAGATGGAGACACTGGGGGATAATTTTCTAAGGATTTATACTGATTTTTCCTGTCTGAATTTGTCGCACAGAAAGTTGCAGGCCAAATATGTGTGACATTTCTGCGACTTTAGCTTCTAGAGCATTTTTACAACATTATACATAGGTGCTGAATACATAAAAAGCGACTGTTCAGCGACAGACAAGTCGCATCGGCTGAAAGTAGGCCAGAATGTCAGTCCATGTTGGAGCAGGTTTAGATACAGTCTAAAGCATAGATCTCAAAGTCTGTGCACAGAATTTAGCAAGGGCCTCGCACCTTCTGATGCATCAGGTAGGTGCACAATAGCATAGCCTAACCCTCTGTACTTTGGTCTATATTGATGCGGGACATAGACAGCCAGCTGATGACCAATCCATTAGTGCAATGGATGGCTGGAAGCATTTGTCTTTGCCTTTGCAATACCACAGAAGCAATGCATGGTCAATGTACAGCAATGACACACCTGTGTGAACAGCCAGGAGACCCCCCCCCCCCATGTTATGTTACATAGTTACATAGTTAGTACGGTCGAAAAAAGACATATGTCCATCAAGTTCAACCAGGGAATTAAGGGGTAGGGGTGTGGCGCGATATTGGGGAAGGGATGAGATTTTATATTTCTTCATAAGCATTAATCTTATTTTGTCAATTAGGAACATTCAGCACCCACCCGCTATCAAGGCAGCTGCCTATCATGTCATGCCCTACCTGCACAGGTGTGCTGGCTACTCAAATGATCCAATTAAGGAGGCCATTTAGTCAGCAGCAGCAGAAGTCCTGTGCCTGGACGCTCCAACAGCGGCCAGACACAAGCAGAAGCAGAAGCAGCAGCAGCACCACCTTTTGTTTTTTGGCTGCAGCAGCAGCAGCAGCAAGGCCCACAGGGCTGGCTAGCTGGCTAGCCAGCAAGCAGGTAGCAATGAAAGTAGGAATCTTTCTTTTTAACCCTGTAAGGGGGTGGTGCACTGTACCCGAAGATACTGCCATATCGGGTCAATGCATAGGGCGACGGAAGCAAGCTTCGAAATCGGCCCCCGTTCTCAAAAATCCATTTAATATATGGTCCCCAGATAGGGGACGTATCAGATATTAAACTGATAAGAACAGATACTACACTTGATCTTAGCCAAAAGGCCGAGAAGCGATAACCGTGAAAGGGGCGGGCCCAACAAGGTCCCCTTCATGGGCACTATCACTGCTTGCTGTCAGGGAGGCTGCCAGACAATTTTCCATGCACACTCTGGGCTGGGGGGCAGTCAACCACCAGTACACACAGCAGAACCTAAACCCATACCATTATTGCTAAGCAGCAAGACAGGGGCCCATTGCACTCCCACGGGGCCTTTTTAAATGCAATCCATAACCCGGATTTGCCAGGAACCCTTCTTACTCCTCCTACTTGCATGTGACACTGGGCTTAGGATCTGCATAGGAAACACACACACAAGCACACACCTACCTTTGTTGCCTGCAGATGCCTCCTTGGCTGTCCCCAAACGGTATCAAACCAACACCCACGGGAAGCTGTAAGCATAGAGGACATGCCTGCACCCCATTGGACTTACCTGTGTGGGTTAAACCCGGGTTATTTGACAACCTATGGCGGTGATGGTTCTGCTCAGGCAGAGCAGTGCTGATGCTCCTCATAAAGCTGTCGCTGCTGTGAAGGTTCTAGGTGACATCACAAATCCCTATGGTTACATACACAACAAAGCTGGGTTGTTGTTGTTTACACTCTGCAAGGCCTGTGGAAGTGAGTGACATCATAGCACTGTAGTTCTGAGGGTTCTAGATGGATGCAACAATCTCCTGTTGCTTCTATGAAGGCCATAATAGACGACATCACCAAACAGCTCCATAGTCACATACACAGCAAAGGAGAGATGTTGTTTACACCTAGTGATGTCAGTGGTATTGAGTGACATCACAGCACAGTGCTAAGGCTCCTGGGCCTGGACACAGCAGCGGCTGCAATATCTCAACGGAGAATACGTTTATATATATGTGTGTGTGTGCGCGTATATATATATATATATATATATATATATATATATATATATATATTTCTCCGCCGAAATCACTTTTAAACCCATTTCCACCTTTTTTTCCCTTCTCTTCCTCTTACTTTTTTTTCACGTTTTTTTACGTTTTTCTCCTTTTCGCCTCTTTTCTGGGCGTATTATTCTTCTTTTTCTTCTTTTTTTTCGTCTAATGCATACCCCATCAGTGCAGCAATGCTTATTCAATACCGCCAGCAGATGGAGACACTGGGGGATAATTTTCTAAGGATTTATACTGATTTTTCCTGTCTGAATTTGTCGCACAGAAAGTTGCAGGCCAAATATGTGTGACATTTCTGCGACTTTAGCTTCTAGAGCATTTTTACAACATTATACATAGGTGCTGAATACATAAAAAGCGACTGTTCAGCGACAGACAAGTCGCATCGGCTGAAAGTAGGCCAGAATGTCAGTCCATGTTGGAGCAGGTTTAGATACAGTCTAAAGCATAGATCTCAAAGTCTGTGCACAGAATTTAGCAAGGGCCTCGCACCTTCTGATGCATCAGGTAGGTGCACAATAGCATAGCCTAACCCTCTGTACTTTGGTCTATATTGATGCGGGACATAGACAGCCAGCTGATGACCAATCCATTAGTGCAATGGATGGCTGGAAGCATTTGTCTTTGCCTTTGCAATACCACAGAAGCAATGCATGGTCAATGTACAGCAATGACACACCTGTGTGAACAGCCAGGAGACCCCCCCCCCCCATGTTATGTTACATAGTTACATAGTTAGTACGGTCGAAAAAAGACATATGTCCATCAAGTTCAACCAGGGAATTAAGGGGTAGGGGTGTGGCGCGATATTGGGGAAGGGATGAGATTTTATATTTCTTCATAAGCATTAATCTTATTTTGTCAATTAGGAACATTCAGCACCCACCCGCTATCAAGGCAGCTGCCTATCATGTCATGCCCTACCTGCACAGGTGTGCTGGCTACTCAAATGATCCAATTAAGGAGGCCATTTAGTCAGCAGCAGCAGAAGTCCTGTGCCTGGACGCTCCAACAGCGGCCAGACACAAGCAGAAGCAGAAGCAGCAGCAGCACCACCTTTTGTTTTTTGGCTGCAGCAGCAGCAGCAGCAAGGCCCACAGGGCTGGCTAGCTGGCTAGCCAGCAAGCAGGTAGCAATGAAAGTAGGAATCTTTCTTTTTAACCCTGTAAGGGGGTGGTGCACTGTACCCGAAGATACTGCCATATCGGGTCAATGCATAGGGCGACGGAAGCAAGCTTCGAAATCGGCCCCCGTTCTCAAAAATCCATTTAATATATGGTCCCCAGATAGGGGACGTATCAGATATTAAACTGATAAGAACAGATACTACACTTGATCTTAGCCAAAAGGCCGAGAAGCGATAACCGTGAAAGGGGCGGGCCCAACAAGGTCCCCTTCATGGGCACTATCACTGCTTGCTGTCAGGGAGGCTGCCAGACAATTTTCCATGCACACTCTGGGCTGGGGGGCAGTCAACCACCAGTACACACAGCAGAACCTAAACCCATACCATTATTGCTAAGCAGCAAGACAGGGGCCCATTGCACTCCCACGGGGCCTTTTTAAATGCAATCCATAACCCGGATTTGCCAGGAACCCTTCTTACTCCTCCTACTTGCATGTGACACTGGGCTTAGGATCTGCATAGGAAACACACACACAAGCACACACCTACCTTTGTTGCCTGCAGATGCCTCCTTGGCTGTCCCCAAACGGTATCAAACCAACACCCACGGGAAGCTGTAAGCATAGAGGACATGCCTGCACCCCATTGGACTTACCTGTGTGGGTTAAACCCGGGTTATTTGACAACCTATGGCGGTGATGGTTCTGCTCAGGCAGAGCAGTGCTGATGCTCCTCATAAAGCTGTCGCTGCTGTGAAGGTTCTAGGTGACATCACAAATCCCTATGGTTACATACACAACAAAGCTGGGTTGTTGTTGTTTACACTCTGCAAGGCCTGTGGAAGTGAGTGACATCATAGCACTGTAGTTCTGAGGGTTCTAGATGGATGCAACAATCTCCTGTTGCTTCTATGAAGGCCATAATAGACGACATCACCAAACAGCTCCATAGTCACATACACAGCAAAGGAGAGATGTTGTTTACACCTAGTGATGTCAGTGGTATTGAGTGACATCACAGCACAGTGCTAAGGCTCCTGGGCCTGGACACAGCAGCGGCTGCAATATCTCAACGGAGAATACGTTTATATATATGTGTGTGTGTGCGCGTATATATATATATATATATATATATATATATATATATATATTTCTCCGCCGAAATCACTTTTAAACCCATTTCCACCTTTTTTTCCCTTCTCTTTCTCTTACTTTTTTTTCACGTTTTTTTACGTTTTTCTCCTTTTCGCCTCTTTTCTGGGCGTATTATTCTTCTTTTTCTTCTTTTTTTTCGTCTAATGCATACCCCATCAGTGCAGCAATGCTTATTCAATACCGCCAGCAGATGGAGACACTGGGGGATAATTTTCTAAGGATTTATACTGATTTTTCCTGTCTGAATTTGTCGCACAGAAAGTTGCAGGCCAAATATGTGTGACATTTCTGCGACTTTAGCTTCTAGAGCATTTTTACAACATTATACATAGGTGCTGAATACATAAAAAGCGACTGTTCAGCGACAGACAAGTCGCATCGGCTGAAAGTAGGCCAGAATGTCAGTCCATGTTGGAGCAGGTTTAGATACAGTCTAAAGCATAGATCTCAAAGTCTGTGCACAGAATTTAGCAAGGGCCTCGCACCTTCTGATGCATCAGGTAGGTGCACAATAGCATAGCCTAACCCTCTGTACTTTGGTCTATATTGATGCGGGACATAGACAGCCAGCTGATGACCAATCCATTAGTGCAATGGATGGCTGGAAGCATTTGTCTTTGCCTTTGCAATACCACAGAAGCAATGCATGGTCAATGTACAGCAATGACACACCTGTGTGAACAGCCAGGAGACCCCCCCCCCCCATGTTATGTTACATAGTTACATAGTTAGTACGGTCGAAAAAAGACATATGTCCATCAAGTTCAACCAGGGAATTAAGGGGTAGGGGTGTGGCGCGATATTGGGGAAGGGATGAGATTTTATATTTCTTCATAAGCATTAATCTTATTTTGTCAATTAGGAACATTCAGCACCCACCCGCTATCAAGGCAGCTGCCTATCATGTCATGCCCTACCTGCACAGGTGTGCTGGCTACTCAAATGATCCAATTAAGGAGGCCATTTAGTCAGCAGCAGCAGAAGTCCTGTGCCTGGACGCTCCAACAGCGGCCAGACACAAGCAGAAGCAGAAGCAGCAGCAGCACCACCTTTTGTTTTTTGGCTGCAGCAGCAGCAGCAGCAAGGCCCACAGGGCTGGCTAGCTGGCTAGCCAGCAAGCAGGTAGCAATGAAAGTAGGAATCTTTCTTTTTAACCCTGTAAGGGGGTGGTGCACTGTACCCGAAGATACTGCCATATCGGGTCAATGCATAGGGCGACGGAAGCAAGCTTCGAAATCGGCCCCCGTTCTCAAAAATCCATTTAATATATGGTCCCCAGATAGGGGACGTATCAGATATTAAACTGATAAGAACAGATACTACACTTGATCTTAGCCAAAAGGCCGAGAAGCGATAACCGTGAAAGGGGCGGGCCCAACAAGGTCCCCTTCATGGGCACTATCACTGCTTGCTGTCAGGGAGGCTGCCAGACAATTTTCCATGCACACTCTGGGCTGGGGGGCAGTCAACCACCAGTACACACAGCAGAACCTAAACCCATACCATTATTGCTAAGCAGCAAGACAGGGGCCCATTGCACTCCCACGGGGCCTTTTTAAATGCAATCCATAACCCGGATTTGCCAGGAACCCTTCTTACTCCTCCTACTTGCATGTGACACTGGGCTTAGGATCTGCATAGGAAACACACACACAAGCACACACCTACCTTTGTTGCCTGCAGATGCCTCCTTGGCTGTCCCCAAACGGTATCAAACCAACACCCGCGGGAAGCTGTAAGCATAGAGGACATGCCTGCACCCCATTGGACTTACCTGTGTGGGTTAAACCCGGGTTATTTGACAACCTATGGCGGTGATGGTTCTGCTCAGGCAGAGCAGTGCTGATGCTCCTCATAAAGCTGTCGCTGCTGTGAAGGTTCTAGGTGACATCACAAATCCCTATGGTTACATACACAACAAAGCTGGGTTGTTGTTGTTTACACTCTGCAAGGCCTGTGGAAGTGAGTGACATCATAGCACTGTAGTTCTGAGGGTTCTAGATGGATGCAACAATCTCCTGTTGCTTCTATGAAGGCCATAATAGACGACATCACCAAACAGCTCCATAGTCACATACACAGCAAAGGAGAGATGTTGTTTACACCTAGTGATGTCAGTGGTATTGAGTGACATCACAGCACAGTGCTAAGGCTCCTGGGCCTGGACACAGCAGCGGCTGCAATATCTCAACGGAGAATACGTTTATATATATGTGTGTGTGTGCGCGTATATATATATATATATATATATATATATATATTTCTCCGCCGAAATCACTTTTAAACCCATTTCCACCTTTTTTTCCCTTCTCTTCCTCTTACTTTTTTTTCACGTTTTTTTACGTTTTTCTCCTTTTCGCCTCTTTTCTGGGCGTATTATTCTTCTTTTTCTTCTTTTTTTTCGTCTAATGCATACCCCATCAGTGCAGCAATGCTTATTCAATACCGCCAGCAGATGGAGACACTGGGGGATAATTTTCTAAGGATTTATACTGATTTTTCCTGTCTGAATTTGTCGCACAGAAAGTTGCAGGCCAAATATGTGTGACATTTCTGCGACTTTAGCTTCTAGAGCATTTTTACAACATTATACATAGGTGCTGAATACATAAAAAGCGACTGTTCAGCGACAGACAAGTCGCATCGGCTGAAAGTAGGCCAGAATGTCAGTCCATGTTGGAGCAGGTTTAGATACAGTCTAAAGCATAGATCTCAAAGTCTGTGCACAGAATTTAGCAAGGGCCTCGCACCTTCTGATGCATCAGGTAGGTGCACAATAGCATAGCCTAACCCTCTGTACTTTGGTCTATATTGATGCGGGACATAGACAGCCAGCTGATGACCAATCCATTAGTGCAATGGATGGCTGGAAGCATTTGTCTTTGCCTTTGCAATACCACAGAAGCAATGCATGGTCAATGTACAGCAATGACACACCTGTGTGAACAGCCAGGAGACCCCCCCCCCCCATGTTATGTTACATAGTTACATAGTTAGTACGGTCGAAAAAAGACATATGTCCATCAAGTTCAACCAGGGAATTAAGGGGTAGGGGTGTGGCGCGATATTGGGGAAGGGATGAGATTTTATATTTCTTCATAAGCATTAATCTTATTTTGTCAATTAGGAACATTCAGCACCCACCCGCTATCAAGGCAGCTGCCTATCATGTCATGCCCTACCTGCACAGGTGTGCTGGCTACTCAAATGATCCAATTAAGGAGGCCATTTAGTCAGCAGCAGCAGCAGAAGTCCTGTGCCTGGACGCTCCAACAGCGGCCAGACACAAGCAGAAGCAGAAGCAGCAGCAGCACCACCTTTTGTTTTTTGGCTGCAGCAGCAGCAGCAGCAAGGCCCACAGGGCTGGCTAGCTGGCTAGCCAGCAAGCAGGTAGCAATGAAAGTAGGAATCTTTCTTTTTAACCCTGTAAGGGGGTGGTGCACTGTACCCGAAGATACTGCCATATCGGGTCAATGCATAGGGCGACGGAAGCAAGCTTCGAAATCGGCCCCCGTTCTCAAAAATCCATTTAATATATGGTCCCCAGATAGGGGACGTATCAGATATTAAACTGATAAGAACAGATACTACACTTGATCTTAGCCAAAAGGCCGAGAAGCGATAACCGTGAAAGGGGCGGGCCCAACAAGGTCCCCTTCATGGGCACTATCACTGCTTGCTGTCAGGGAGGCTGCCAGACAATTTTCCATGCACACTCTGGGCTGGGGGGCAGTCAACCACCAGTACACACAGCAGAACCTAAACCCATACCATTATTGCTAAGCAGCAAGACAGGGGCCCATTGCACTCCCACGGGGCCTTTTTAAATGCAATCCATAACCCGGATTTGCCAGGAACCCTTCTTACTCCTCCTACTTGCATGTGACACTGGGCTTAGGATCTGCATAGGAAACACACACACAAGCACACACCTACCTTTGTTGCCTGCAGATGCCTCCTTGGCTGTCCCCAAACGGTATCAAACCAACACCCACGGGAAGCTGTAAGCATAGAGGACATGCCTGCACCCCATTGGACTTACCTGTGTGGGTTAAACCCGGGTTATTTGACAACCTATGGCGGTGATGGTTCTGCTCAGGCAGAGCAGTGCTGATGCTCCTCATAAAGCTGTCGCTGCTGTGAAGGTTCTAGGTGACATCACAAATCCCTATGGTTACATACACAACAAAGCTGGGTTGTTGTTGTTTACACTCTGCAAGGCCTGTGGAAGTGAGTGACATCATAGCACTGTAGTTCTGAGGGTTCTAGATGGATGCAACAATCTCCTGTTGCTTCTATGAAGGCCATAATAGACGACATCACCAAACAGCTCCATAGTCACATACACAGCAAAGGAGAGATGTTGTTTACACCTAGTGATGTCAGTGGTATTGAGTGACATCACAGCACAGTGCTAAGGCTCCTGGGCCTGGACACAGCAGCGGCTGCAATATCTCAACGGAGAATACGTTTATATATATGTGTGTGTGTGCGCGTATATATATATATATATATATATATATATATATATATATATATATATATATATATTTCTCCGCCGAAATCACTTTTAAACCCATTTCCACCTTTTTTTCCCTTCTCTTCCTCTTACTTTTTTTTCACGTTTTTTTACGTTTTTCTCCTTTTCGCCTCTTTTCTGGGCGTATTATTCTTCTTTTTCTTCTTTTTTTTCGTCTAATGCATACCCCATCAGTGCAGCAATGCTTATTCAATACCGCCAGCAGATGGAGACACTGGGGGATAATTTTCTAAGGATTTATACTGATTTTTCCTGTCTGAATTTGTCGCACAGAAAGTTGCAGGCCAAATATGTGTGACATTTCTGCGACTTTAGCTTCTAGAGCATTTTTACAACATTATACATAGGTGCTGAATACATAAAAAGCGACTGTTCAGCGACAGACAAGTCGCATCGGCTGAAAGTAGGCCAGAATGTCAGTCCATGTTGGAGCAGGTTTAGATACAGTCTAAAGCATAGATCTCAAAGTCTGTGCACAGAATTTAGCAAGGGCCTCGCACCTTCTGATGCATCAGGTAGGTGCACAATAGCATAGCCTAACCCTCTGTACTTTGGTCTATATTGATGCGGGACATAGACAGCCAGCTGATGACCAATCCATTAGTGCAATGGATGGCTGGAAGCATTTGTCTTTGCCTTTGCAATACCACAGAAGCAATGCATGGTCAATGTACAGCAATGACACACCTGTGTGAACAGCCAGGAGACCCCCCCCCCCCATGTTATGTTACATAGTTACATAGTTAGTACGGTCGAAAAAAGACATATGTCCATCAAGTTCAACCAGGGAATTAAGGGGTAGGGGTGTGGCGCGATATTGGGGAAGGGATGAGATTTTATATTTCTTCATAAGCATTAATCTTATTTTGTCAATTAGGAACATTCAGCACCCACCCGCTATCAAGGCAGCTGCCTATCATGTCATGCCCTACCTGCACAGGTGTGCTGGCTACTCAAATGATCCAATTAAGGAGGCCATTTAGTCAGCAGCAGCAGAAGTCCTGTGCCTGGACGCTCCAACAGCGGCCAGACACAAGCAGAAGCAGAAGCAGCAGCAGCACCACCTTTTGTTTTTTGGCTGCAGCAGCAGCAGCAAGGCCCACAGGGCTGGCTAGCTGGCTAGCCAGCAAGCAGGTAGCAATGAAAGTAGGAATCTTTCTTTTTAACAGTGTAAGGGGGTGGTGCACTGTACCCGAAGATACTGCCATATCGGGTCAATGCATAGGGCGACGGAAGCAAGCTTCGAAATCGGCCCCCGTTCTCAAAAATCCATTTAATATATGGTCCCCAGATAGGGGACGTATCAGATATTAAACTGATAAGAACAGATACTACACTTGATCTTAGCCAAAAGGCCGAGAAGCGATAACCGTGAAAGGGGCGGGCCCAACAAGGTCCCCTTCATGGGCACTATCACTGCTTGCTGTCAGGGAGGCTGCCAGACAATTTTCCATGCACACTCTGGGCTGGGGGGCAGTCAACCACCAGTACACACAGCAGAACCTAAACCCATACCATTATTGCTAAGCAGCAAGACAGGGGCCCATTGCACTCCCACGGGGCCTTTTTAAATGCAATCCATAACCCGGATTTGCCAGGAACCCTTCTTACTCCTCCTACTTGCATGTGACACTGGGCTTAGGATCTGCATAGGAAACACACACACAAGCACACACCTACCTTTGTTGCCTGCAGATGCCTCCTTGGCTGTCCCCAAACGGTATCAAACCAACACCCACGGGAAGCTGTAAGCATAGAGGACATGCCTGCACCCCATTGGACTTACCTGTGTGGGTTAAACCCGGGTTATTTGACAACCTATGGCGGTGATGGTTCTGCTCAGGCAGAGCAGTGCTGATGCTCCTCATAAAGCTGTCGCTGCTGTGAAGGTTCTAGGTGACATCACAAATCCCTATGGTTACATACACAACAAAGCTGGGTTGTTGTTGTTTACACTCTGCAAGGCCTGTGGAAGTGAGTGACATCATAGCACTGTAGTTCTGAGGGTTCTAGATGGATGCAACAATCTCCTGTTGCTTCTATGAAGGCCATAATAGACGACATCACCAAACAGCTCCATAGTCACATACACAGCAAAGGAGAGATGTTGTTTACACCTAGTGATGTCAGTGGTATTGAGTGACATCACAGCACAGTGCTAAGGCTCCTGGGCCTGGACACAGCAGCGGCTGCAATATCTCAACGGAGAATACGTTTATATATATGTGTGTGTGTGCGCGTATATATATATATATATATATATATATATATATTTCTCCGCCGAAATCACTTTTAAACCCATTTCCACCTTTTTTTCCCTTCTCTTTCTCTTACTTTTTTTTCACGTTTTTTTACGTTTTTCTCCTTTTCGCCTCTTTTCTGGGCGTATTATTCTTCTTTTTCTTCTTTTTTTTCGTCTAATGCATACCCCTTCAGTGCAGCAATGCTTATTCAATACCGCCAGCAGATGGAGACACTGGGGGATAATTTTCTAAGGATTTATACTGATTTTTCCTGTCTGAATTTGTCGCACAGAAAGTTGCAGGCCAAATATGTGTGACATTTCTGCGACTTTAGCTTCTAGAGCATTTTTACAACATTATACATAGGTGCTGAATACATAAAAAGCGACTGTTCAGCGACAGACAAGTCGCATCGGCTGAAAGTAGGCCAGAATGTCAGTCCATGTTGGAGCAGGTTTAGATACAGTCTAAAGCATAGATCTCAAAGTCTGTGCACAGAATTTAGCAAGGGCCTCGCACCTTCTGATGCATCAGGTAGGTGCACAATAGCATAGCCTAACCCTCTGTACTTTGGTCTATATTGATGCGGGACATAGACAGCCAGCTGATGACCAATCCATTAGTGCAATGGATGGCTGGAAGCATTTGTCTTTGCCTTTGCAATACCACAGAAGCAATGCATGGTCAATGTACAGCAATGACACACCTGTGTGAACAGCCAGGAGACCCCCCCCCCCCCATGTTATGTTACATAGTTACATAGTTAGTACGGTCGAAAAAAGACATATGTCCATCAAGTTCAACCAGGGAATTAAGGGGTAGGGGTGTGGCGCGATATTGGGGAAGGGATGAGATTTTATATTTCTTCATAAGCATTAATCTTATTTTGTCAATTAGGAACATTCAGCACCCACCCGCTATCAAGGCAGCTGCCTATCATGTCATGCCCTACCTGCACAGGTGTGCTGGCTACTCAAATGATCCAATTAAGGAGGCCATTTAGTCAGCAGCAGCAGAAGTCCTGTGCCTGGACGCTCCAACAGCGGCCAGACACAAGCAGAAGCAGAAGCAGCAGCAGCACCACCTTTTGTTTTTTGGCTGCAGCAGCAGCAGCAGCAAGGCCCACAGGGCTGGCTAGCTGGCTAGCCAGCAAGCAGGTAGCAATGAAAGTAGGAATCTTTCTTTTTAACCCTGTAAGGGGGTGGTGCACTGTACCCGAAGATACTGCCATATCGGGTCAATGCATAGGGCGACGGAAGCAAGCTTCGAAATCGGCCCCCGTTCTCAAAAATCCATTTAATATATGGTCCCCAGATAGGGGACGTATCAGATATTAAACTGATAAGAACAGATACTACACTTGATCTTAGCCAAAAGGCCGAGAAGCGATAACCGTGAAAGGGGCGGGCCCAACAAGGTCCCCTTCATGGGCACTATCACTGCTTGCTGTCAGGGAGGCTGCCAGACAATTTTCCATGCACACTCTGGGCTGGGGGGCAGTCAACCACCAGTACACACAGCAGAACCTAAACCCATACCATTATTGCTAAGCAGCAAGACAGGGGCCCATTGCACTCCCACGGGGCCTTTTTAAATGCAATCCATAACCCGGATTTGCCAGGAACCCTTCTTACTCCTCCTACTTGCATGTGACACTGGGCTTAGGATCTGCATAGGAAACACACACACAAGCACACACCTACCTTTGTTGCCTGCAGATGCCTCCTTGGCTGTCCCCAAACGGTATCAAACCAACACCCACGGGAAGCTGTAAGCATAGAGGACATGCCTGCACCCCATTGGACTTACCTGTGTGGGTTAAACCCGGGTTATTTGACAACCTATGGCGGTGATGGTTCTGCTCAGGCAGAGCAGTGCTGATGCTCCTCATAAAGCTGTCGCTGCTGTGAAGGTTCTAGGTGACATCACAAATCCCTATGGTTACATACACAACAAAGCTGGGTTGTTGTTGTTTACACTCTGCAAGGCCTGTGGAAGTGAGTGACATCATAGCACTGTAGTTCTGAGGGTTCTAGATGGATGCAACAATCTCCTGTTGCTTCTATGAAGGCCATAATAGACGACATCACCAAACAGCTCCATAGTCACATACACAGCAAAGGAGAGATGTTGTTTACACCTAGTGATGTCAGTGGTATTGAGTGACATCACAGCACAGTGCTAAGGCTCCTGGGCCTGGACACAGCAGCGGCTGCAATATCTCAACGGAGAATACGTTTATATATATGTGTGTGTGTGCGCGTATATATATATATATATATATATATATATATATATATATATATATATTTCTCCGCCGAAATCACTTTTAAACCCATTTCCACCTTTTTTTCCCTTCTCTTCCTCTTACTTTTTTTTCACGTTTTTTTACGTTTTTCTCCTTTTCGCCTCTTTTCTGGGCGTATTATTCTTCTTTTTCTTCTTTTTTTTCGTCTAATGCATACCCCATCAGTGCAGCAATGCTTATTCAATACTGCCAGCAGATGGAGACACTGGGGGATAATTTTCTAAGGATTTATACTGATTTTTCCTGTCTGAATTTGTCGCACAGAAAGTTGCAGGCCAAATATGTGTGACATTTCTGCGACTTTAGCTTCTAGAGCATTTTTACAACATTATACATAGGTGCTGAATACATAAAAAGCGACTGTTCAGCGACAGACAAGTCGCATCGGCTGAAAGTAGGCCAGAATGTCAGTCCATGTTGGAGCAGGTTTAGATACAGTCTAAAGCATAGATCTCAAAGTCTGTGCACAGAATTTAGCAAGGGCCTCGCACCTTCTGATGCATCAGGTAGGTGCACAATAGCATAGCCTAACCCTCTGTACTTTGGTCTATATTGATGCGGGACATAGACAGCCAGCTGATGACCAATCCATTAGTGCAATGGATGGCTGGAAGCATTTGTCTTTGCCTTTGCAATACCACAGAAGCAATGCATGGTCAATGTACAGCAATGACACACCTGTGTGAACAGCCAGGAGACCCCCCCCCCCATGTTATGTTACATAGTTACATAGTTAGTACGGTCGAAAAAAGACATATGTCCATCAAGTTCAACCAGGGAATTAAGGGGTAGGGGTGTGGCGCGATATTGGGGAAGGGATGAGATTTTATATTTCTTCATAAGCATTAATCTTATTTTGTCAATTAGGAACATTCAGCACCCACCTGCTATCAAGGCAGCTGCCTATCATGTCATGCCCTACCTGCACAGGTGTGCTGGCTACTCAAATGATCCAATTAAGGAGGCCATTTAGTCAGCAGCAGCAGAAGTCCTGTGCCTGGACGCTCCAACAGCGGCCAGACACAAGCAGAAGCAGAAGCAGCAGCAGCACCACCTTTTGTTTTTTGGCTGCAGCAGCAGCAGCAGCAAGGCCCACAGGGCTGGCTAGCTGGCTAGCCAGCAAGCAGGTAGCAATGAAAGTAGGAATCTTTCTTTTTAACCCTGTAAGGGGGTGGTGCACTGTACCCGAAGATACTGCCATATCGGGTCAATGCATAGGGCGACGGAAGCAAGCTTCGAAATCGGCCCCCGTTCTCAAAAATCCATTTAATATATGGTCCCCAGATAGGGGACGTATCAGATATTAAACTGATAAGAACAGATTTTTTTAAGTTAGCCCTCAGAACTCACTCAGAGTTCCAAGATCTTATTTGGAACTCAATTTTGTGTTCATCATCAGGTAACATGTTTTTATTTCTTTTCTTAAACACTAATGAAACAAAATAGAACATTTAAAAACAAAATAAGAAACAACATAAAATAGCAAAACCAAACATTACTTTCTAATTAAGCAAAACCAAATTAGAAGGTCATCCCCTTCCTCCATGCAAACACCATTAGAAAGTCTATCAGTCCTCGACTGATATTGCCATTTGCTATATCTTTCTTAACTTGAGACGCTAACCAGCCTGGAATTTTATACGTTTCAACAAAACGGTTCATGTCTGCCTTGAAAGAAAAATAGACTTTATCCCGAGCTTCTTCCTCCCGGTTCTTCAAGCCTATCTTTAGATCCATCATATCTTTGTCAAACGTTTTTCTTTCTGCTTCCGACAAATTTTCCAACAAACCACCAAGCACACCAAAATACTGCACTGGCACATACACTTCCTCCTCTCTCTTCTTCTTCTGCTCTGTAGGTCTTCTAGTTGGAACCTGCTCCACTTCTGGTTCTTTCACTTCAGCTGGTTCCTCTCTGCTTCTTTTTACAGCTTCCTTTTTCTCTGAATTTTTCTCAGACTTTTTCTTAGGACACGAGCCAAGCAGATGGCCCTCCTCACCACACAGATGGCATTTCCGTTTCTTTTGACAATTTTCCACGTCGTGACCCTCCTCTTGACACTTGAAACACCACAAAAACGTGCAATCCTCCTTTCTGTGACCGTACTGTTTACATTTGCGGCAAAAATCTTGCATGCCAGAAAAATACAGATCCCCGTTCACAGAACCAATTTTAAACCGGCCTGGGGGGATCACTAACTTGCCATCTGCCATTTTAAATTTCACATGGAACCTCCACTTGGTGGTCCATAGTCCATATTGATTAAATACCTTGCCTTTAGGCAGAACACTGTCACAGAATCGAGACAAAAAGGTAACGATATCCTCCTCCGAAGTATATGGGCTATACATCCTTATAGTCACCAATCGTTCTCTACGTGGGAAATGTGGAACTATCTCCACCCCTTCCAAAACCGGACATACCTTCTTTTGCTGCAATATGTTCCAAAATGAATCATAGTCCTCTTCAGAAGCCAGCACCACGTCGTAGTATCCACTTCTGGGAAACTCAAGCATGGATAGGATTTGCTCCCTCTTGACTTCCAGCAACTTAAACAGCACTTCTTCCACGACAAAGACAAGGCCTCTTTCCTTCTTCCGGACATCGAGCAGGGAAATACGAACTCCATTCCGAAGTCTCGCAAAAGGCGGCACGCCTTCCGAAGAAAAAACGCAATCTTCCTCCATGTCCATGATGTCCAGACACCTCCCCCACCGAAGTAGGTAGGTGGGGATCGCCTCCCGTTGTCTGGGGACTAAGCCGGCTCCCTGATAGCAGCAGGGGGGTGAAGTCCCTCCGTTAAGAAGGACGATCCCCCCAGGCAAAGGAGCCGGGTACCCCAGACACCCTCTGGCCAGACCAAGTGAGCAGAACTACACTTGATCTTAGCCAAAAGGCCGAGAAGTGATAACCGTGAAAGGGGCGGGCCCAACAAGGTCCCCTTCATGGGCACTATCACTGCTTGCTGTCAGGGAGGCTGCCAGACAATTTTCCATGCACACTCTGGGCTGGGGGGCAGTCAACCACCAGTACACACAGCAGAACCTAAACCCATACCATTATTGCTAAGCAGCAAGACAGGGGCCCATTGCACTCCCACGGGGCCTTTTTAAATGCAATCCATAACCCGGATTTGCCAGGAACCCTTCTTACTCCTCCTACTTGCATGTGACACTGGGCTTAGGATCTGCATAGGAAACACACACACAAGCACACACCTACCTTTGTTGCCTGCAGATGCCTCCTTGGCTGTCCCCAAACGGTATCAAACCAACACCCACGGGAAGCTGTAAGCATAGAGGACATGCCTGCACCCCATTGGACTTACCTGTGTGGGTTAAACCCGGGTTATTTGACAACCTATGGCGGTGATGGTTCTGCTCAGGCAGAGCAGTGCTGATGCTCCTCATAAAGCTGTCGCTGCTGTGAAGGTTCTAGGTGACATCACAAATCCCTATGGTTACATACACAACAAAGCTGGGTTGTTGTTGTTTACACTCTGCAAGGCCTGTGGAAGTGAGTGACATCATAGCACTGTAGTTCTGAGGGTTCTAGATGGATGCAACAATCTCCTGTTGCTTCTATGAAGGCCATAATAGACGACATCACCAAACAGCTCCATAGTCACATACACAGCAAAGGAGAGATGTTGTTTACACCTAGTGATGTCAGTGGTATTGAGTGACATCACAGCACAGTGCTAAGGCTCCTGGGCCTGGACACAGCAGCGGCTGCAATATCTCAACGGAGAATACGTTTATATATATGTGTGTGTGTGCGCGTATATATATATATATATATATATATATATATATATATATATTTCTCCGCCGAAATCACTTTTAAACCCATTTCCACCTTTTTTTCCCTTCTCTTCCTCTTACTTTTTTTTCACGTTTTTTTACGTTTTTCTCCTTTTCGCCTCTTTTCTGGGCGTATTATTCTTCTTTTTCTTCTTTTTTTTCGTCTAATGCATACCCCATCAGTGCAGCAATGCTTATTCAATACCGCCAGCAGATGGAGACACTGGGGGATAATTTTCTAAGGATTTATACTGATTTTTCCTGTCTGAATTTGTCGCACAGAAAGTTGCAGGCCAAATATGTGTGACATTTCTGCGACTTTAGCTTCTAGAGCATTTTTACAACATTATACATAGGTGCTGAATACATAAAAAGCGACTGTTCAGCGACAGACAAGTCGCATCGGCTGAAAGTAGGCCAGAATGTCAGTCCATGTTGGAGCAGGTTTAGATACAGTCTAAAGCATAGATCTCAAAGTCTGTGCACAGAATTTAGCAAGGGCCTCGCACCTTCTGATGCATCAGGTAGGTGCACAATAGCATAGCCTAACCCTCTGTACTTTGGTCTATATTGATGCGGGACATAGACAGCCAGCTGATGACCAATCCATTAGTGCAATGGATGGCTGGAAGCATTTGTCTTTGCCTTTGCAATACCACAGAAGCAATGCATGGTCAATGTACAGCAATGACACACCTGTGTGAACAGCCAGGAGACCCCCCCCCCCCCCATGTTATGTTACATAGTTACATAGTTAGTACGGTCGAAAAAAGACATATGTCCATCAAGTTCAACCAGGGAATTAAGGGGTAGGGGTGTGGCGCGATATTGGGGAAGGGATGAGATTTTATATTTCTTCATAAGCATTAATCTTATTTTGTCAATTAGGAACATTCAGCACCCACCCGCTATCAAGGCAGCTGCCTATCATGTCATGCCCTACCTGCACAGGTGTGCTGGCTACTCAAATGATCCAATTAAGGAGGCCATTTAGTCAGCAGCAGCAGAAGTCCTGTGCCTGGACGCTCCAACAGCGGCCAGACACAAGCAGAAGCAGAAGCAGCAGCAGCACCACCTTTTGTTTTTTGGCTGCAGCAGCAGCAGCAGCAAGGCCCACAGGGCTGGCTAGCTGGCTAGCCAGCAAGCAGGTAGCAATGAAAGTAGGAATCTTTCTTTTTAACCCTGTAAGGGGGTGGTGCACTGTACCCGAAGATACTGCCATATCGGGTCAATGCATAGGGCGACGGAAGCAAGCTTCGAAATCGGCCCCCGTTCTCAAAAATCCATTTAATATATGGTCCCCAGATAGGGGACGTATCAGATATTAAACTGATAAGAACAGATACTACACTTGATCTTAGCCAAAAGGCCGAGAAGCGATAACCGTGAAAGGGGCGGGCCCAACAAGGTCCCCTTCATGGGCACTATCACTGCTTGCTGTCAGGGAGGCTGCCAGACAATTTTCCATGCACACTCTGGGCTGGGGGGCAGTCAACCACCAGTACACACAGCAGAACCTAAACCCATACCATTATTGCTAAGCAGCAAGACAGGGGCCCATTGCACTCCCACGGGGCCTTTTTAAATGCAATCCATAACCCGGATTTGCCAGGAACCCTTCTTACTCCTCCTACTTGCATGTGACACTGGGCTTAGGATCTGCATAGGAAACACACACACAAGCACACACCTACCTTTGTTGCCTGCAGATGCCTCCTTGGCTGTCCCCAAACGGTATCAAACCAACACCCACGGGAAGCTGTAAGCATAGAGGACATGCCTGCACCCCATTGGACTTACCTGTGTGGGTTAAACCCGGGTTATTTGACAACCTATGGCGGTGATGGTTCTGCTCAGGCAGAGCAGTGCTGATGCTCCTCATAAAGCTGTCGCTGCTGTGAAGGTTCTAGGTGACATCACAAATCCCTATGGTTACATACACAACAAAGCTGGGTTGTTGTTGTTTACACTCTGCAAGGCCTGTGGAAGTGAGTGACATCATAGCACTGTAGTTCTGAGGGTTCTAGATGGATGCAACAATCTCCTGTTGCTTCTATGAAGGCCATAATAGACGACATCACCAAACAGCTCCATAGTCACATACACAGCAAAGGAGAGATGTTGTTTACACCTAGTGATGTCAGTGGTATTGAGTGACATCACAGCACAGTGCTAAGGCTCCTGGGCCTGGACACAGCAGCGGCTGCAATATCTCAACGGAGAATACGTTTATATATATGTGTGTGTGTGCGCGTATATATATATATATATATATATATATATATATATATATATATATATTTCTCCGCCGAAATCACTTTTAAACCCATTTCCACCTTTTTTTCCCTTCTCTTCCTCTTACTTTTTTTTCACGTTTTTTTACGTTTTTCTCCTTTTCCCTCTTTTCTGGGCGTATTATTCTTCTTTTTCTTCTTTTTTTTCGTCTAATGCATACCCCATCAGTGCAGCAATGCTTATTCAATACCGCCAGCAGATGGAGACACTGGGGGATAATTTTCTAAGGATTTATACTGATTTTTCCTGTCTGAATTTGTCGCACAGAAAGTTGCAGGCCAAATATGTGTGACATTTCTGCGACTTTAGCTTCTAGAGCATTTTTACAACATTATACATAGGTGCTGAATACATAAAAAGCGACTGTTCAGCGACAGACAAGTCGCATCGGCTGAAAGTAGGCCAGAATGTCAGTCCATGTTGGAGCAGGTTTAGATACAGTCTAAAGCATAGATCTCAAAGTCTGTGCACAGAATTTAGCAAGGGCCTCGCACCTTCTGATGCATCAGGTAGGTGCACAATAGCATAGCCTAACCCTCTGTACTTTGGTCTATATTGATGCGGGACATAGACAGCCAGCTGATGACCAATCCATTAGTGCAATGGATGGCTGGAAGCATTTGTCTTTGCCTTTGCAATACCACAGAAGCAATGCATGGTCAATGTACAGCAATGACACACCTGTGTGAACAGCCAGGAGACCCCCCCCCCCCCATGTTATGTTACATAGTTACATAGTTAGTACGGTCGAAAAAAGACATATGTCCATCAAGTTCAACCAGGGAATTAAGGGGTAGGGGTGTGGCGCGATATTGGGGAAGGGATGAGATTTTATATTTCTTCATAAGCATTAATCTTATTTTGTCAATTAGGAACATTCAGCACCCACCCGCTATCAAGGCAGCTGCCTATCATGTCATGCCCTACCTGCACAGGTGTGCTGGCTACTCAAATGATCCAATTAAGGAGGCCATTTAGTCAGCAGCAGCAGAAGTCCTGTGCCTGGACGCTCCAACAGCGGCCAGACACAAGCAGAAGCAGAAGCAGCAGCAGCACCACCTTTTGTTTTTTGGCTGCAGCAGCAGCAGCAGCAAGGCCCACAGGGCTGGCTAGCTGGCTAGCCAGCAAGCAGGTAGCAATGAAAGTAGGAATCTTTCTTTTTAACCCTGTAAGGGGGTGGTGCACTGTACCCGAAGATACTGCCATATCGGGTCAATGCATAGGGCGACGGAAGCAAGCTTCGAAATCGGCCCCCGTTCTCAAAAATCCATTTAATATATGGTCCCCAGATAGGGGACGTATCAGATATTAAACTGATAAGAACAGATACTACACTTGATCTTAGCCAAAAGGCCGAGAAGCGATAACCGTGAAAGGGGCGGGCCCAACAAGGTCCCCTTCATGGGCACTATCACTGCTTGCTGTCAGGGAGGCTGCCAGACAATTTTCCATGCACACTCTGGGCTGGGGGGCAGTCAACCACCAGTACACACAGCAGAACCTAAACCCATACCATTATTGCTAAGCAGCAAGACAGGGGCCCATTGCACTCCCACGGGGCCTTTTTAAATGCAATCCATAACCCGGATTTGCCAGGAACCCTTCTTACTCCTCCTACTTGCATGTGACACTGGGCTTAGGATCTGCATAGGAAACACACACACAAGCACACACCTACCTTTGTTGCCTGCAGATGCCTCCTTGGCTGTCCCCAAACGGTATCAAACCAACACCCACGGGAAGCTGTAAGCATAGAGGACATGCCTGCACCCCATTGGACTTACCTGTGTGGGTTAAACCCGGGTTATTTGACAACCTATGGCGGTGATGGTTCTGCTCAGGCAGAGCAGTGCTGATGCTCCTCATAAAGCTGTCGCTGCTGTGAAGGTTCTAGGTGACATCACAAATCCCTATGGTTACATACACAACAAAGCTGGGTTGTTGTTGTTTACACTCTGCAAGGCCTGTGGAAGTGAGTGACATCATAGCACTGTAGTTCTGAGGGTTCTAGATGGATGCAACAATCTCCTGTTGCTTCTATGAAGGCCATAATAGACGACATCACCAAACAGCTCCATAGTCACATACACAGCAAAGGAGAGATGTTGTTTACACCTAGTGATGTCAGTGGTATTGAGTGACATCACAGCACAGTGCTAAGGCTCCTGGGCCTGGACACAGCAGCGGCTGCAATATCTCAACGGAGAATACGTTTATATATATGTGTGTGTGTGCGCGTATATATATATATATATATATATATATATATATATATATATTTCTCCGCCGAAATCACTTTTAAACCCATTTCCACCTTTTTTTCCCTTCTCTTCCTCTTACTTTTTTTTCACGTTTTTTTACGTTTTTCTCCTTTTCGCCTCTTTTCTGGGCGTATTATTCTTCTTTTTCTTCTTTTTTTTCGTCTAATGCATACCCCATCAGTGCAGCAATGCTTATTCAATACCGCCAGCAGATGGAGACACTGGGGGATAATTTTCTAAGGATTTATACTGATTTTTCCTGTCTGAATTTGTCGCACAGAAAGTTGCAGGCCAAATATGTGTGACATTTCTGCGACTTTAGCTTCTAGAGCATTTTTACAACATTATACATAGGTGCTGAATACATAAAAAGCGACTGTTCAGCGACAGACAAGTCGCATCGGCTGAAAGTAGGCCAGAATGTCAGTCCATGTTGGAGCAGGTTTAGATACAGTCTAAAGCATAGATCTCAAAGTCTGTGCACAGAATTTAGCAAGGGCCTCGCACCTTCTGATGCATCAGGTAGGTGCACAATAGCATAGCCTAACCCTCTGTACTTTGGTCTATATTGATGCGGGACATAGACAGCCAGCTGATGACCAATCCATTAGTGCAATGGATGGCTGGAAGCATTTGTCTTTGCCTTTGCAATACCACAGAAGCAATGCATGGTCAATGTACAGCAATGACACACCTGTGTGAACAGCCAGGAGACCCCCCCCCCCCCATGTTATGTTACATAGTTACATAGTTAGTACGGTCGAAAAAAGACATATGTCCATCAAGTTCAACCAGGGAATTAAGGGGTAGGGGTGTGGCGCGATATTGGGGAAGGGATGAGATTTTATATTTCTTCATAAGCATTAATCTTATTTTGTCAATTAGGAACATTCAGCACCCACCCGCTATCAAGGCAGCTGCCTATCATGTCATGCCCTACCTGCACAGGTGTGCTGGCTACTCAAATGATCCAATTAAGGAGGCCATTTAGTCAGCAGCAGCAGAAGTCCTGTGCCTGGATGCTCCAACAGCGGCCAGACACAAGCAGAAGCAGAAGCAGCAGCAGCACCACCTTTTGTTTTTTGGCTGCAGCAGCAGCAGCAG
Source organism: Hyla sarda (assembly GCF_029499605.1). Lineage (NCBI taxonomy): Eukaryota > Metazoa > Chordata > Amphibia > Anura > Hylidae > Hyla > Hyla sarda. Next base: position 66,316 of record NW_026608324.1, read on the forward strand.
CAAGGCCCACAGGGCTGGCTAGCTGGCTAGCCAGCAAGCAGGTAGCAATGAAAGTAGGAATCTTTCTTTTTAACCCTGTAAGGGGGTGGTGCACTGTACCCGAAGATACTGCCATATCGGGTCAATGCATAGGGCGACGGAAGCAAGCTTCGAAATCGGCCCCCGTTCTCAAAAATCCATTTAATATATGGTCCCCAGATAGGGGACGTATCAGATATTAAACTGATAAGAACAGATTTTTTACTTTTAGATATAATATTCTTAGACTAAAAGACCTTACGCAGTCCAGATTATACTTAGTCTGCTAAAAGCATATTCCACAGATGTAGATTCCAAAGACTTTTAGCCACTTTGTGACCTAATCTTTTTTTATCCAATAAATAGAAAACATACATCTCACTAAGAGCTAGGCGAACACAATCTTTAGAGGTAATAGTGTCTCTTTTAAAAAGAAGAATATTCCTCGTCTTCCATAGTGCAATTTTAATACAATTTATACTAATCCACAAAACCCGAGACTTTTCCACAGATAAAACATTATAAAATCCATATAAAATAACTTCATGATTTAAAAAATTAAGATCAGAAATGAATTTTAGTAAGGGTCCTATCAAATGCCATATCTCTTGGGCGTAAAAACAGTTCCAAAAAAGGTGTAAAACTGTTTCCTCACTAGGACACCCCATTCTCGGGCACTTTGCACTACGACACAATCCTCTTCTGTGTTGGAATTCTCTGGTAGGCAAACATTGATGTGCTATCTGCCAGGCCAGATCTTTTAAGTCATTAGATAAGAATCCCATATTCACCATCCTCCAAACTCTTAGAGATTTCTCAGTGGAATAATTAGATATTAAGCAAATCTGTTCTATCTTCCTGATTTCAGGAACTAATTTTCGTGCATTACTACAAATTTCTTGACTAAAATTAGCAATGCCATAAATACGAATAATCTTTTCTAAAACCACATAGTGCGCTGGGGGAATAAATAAGATTGGGGACGTTAAAGGTAAGGTTATCCACTTTCTTTTTCTAAAAATGTGACCTGCAGCATATTTTAAAAAATAAGACCAATAACAGTTTCTTTGCAAGCCATTAAAACACATAGAAAAAAAGTGAATATATAAAAACCTTTTTAAATCAGGCACATCCTTACCCCCCAATTTCTTTGTCTTCATCATTACATCTCTCCTGAGTTTATCCATTTTAGACCCCCATAAAAAATGAAAGCAAATCTTGTTTAAAAACTTTAAGGTGCGTTCACTCGGTGGGAAAACCAAGCTTAAATATAGCATGATAGGTAGCAACAAAGCTTTCATTATCAGTACTTTTCCTTCTATTGTTAATTTCCTCATTTTCCAAAAACTTATTTTCTTTTGCACTTTCTCTTTGACGATGGACCAGCTTTCCTCTCCATTATTTTCATTGTCAAAGATGACACCCAAGATTTTGATTTTATCATATTGCACATTCACCTCCGTATTGCCCCAATTCCCTATTGCAAAGCAATCACATTTATTTTTATTTAATTTGAAGCCAGAGCCCTCACAAAAAAATTCTGTCTGTCTGATAGCACGTTTCAGGGATGGTTCATCTGGACATAGAATATTAACATCATCCATGTATGCTATCGTCTTTACGCTCTGTCCTCCACTTCCAGGGATTGGCACTCCTCTAATGAGCTTATCTTTTCTCAAAACATTCAACAGAGGTTCTATTGCACATATGAAAAGAATGGGTGATAGGGGGCACCCCTGTTTCACCCCAGACTGTAAACATACCTCTTGGGATAAAAAACCGTTAATTAAAATACGACTAAAACAGTTTTTATATAAAAGTGCAATTTTTCCAACAATAAAATCAGGAAAATTCATTTTCTTTAAAACCAACCATAAAAAATCATGAGAAACACGGTCATAAGCCTTTTGAAAATCCAAGGATAAAATTGCCAATTTCTGATCACATTGTTTCTGATACCATAAAACATCTTTTACAAGGTTTAGATGATCACTTATTTTCCTTCCAGGTACTCCGCATACTTGGTCACTGTGTATAACCTTAGAAATTACCTGCTTGAGCCTATTTGCTAAAATTTTTGCTAAAACCTTATAGTCTGTATTTAGCAGGGTAATAGGCCTCCAATTTTCTAATTTAGAGATGTCTCCTTTTTTAAAAATCAGAGTAACAACACCATCTCTCCAGGACGCAGGTAAAATCTCAGATTTAAAAGCACAGTTAAAAATACCTAAAAGATCATCTTTTAAAATGGACCAAAAACACAGATAAAATTCAACTGGCAACCCATCCGAACCAGGTGTTTTACCATTTAAAAAACTCTTAAAAGTGCTTAAAAGTTCAGGTAAAAAGATTTCATCACAAAGGCTCTCTTGGTCAGTTTTGTCAAGTTTTGAATCCAAGGTATCTAAAACATCATTAGTAAAGGAAATATCAATATCTTTTTTATTAAAAAGCTCCTGATAAAATACTTGTGCTTCTCGCAACATCTCTTCATTAGTTATCTTCCCTTCTATTACAGATATCATTTCTTTCTTTCCCACCACCTTCTTAAAAAAGAATCTCGAACACTTTTCATCATTCTCCAGACATTGCACCTTGCTGTTAAAAATCATTTCTTTTCCTTTTTGACTAATGGCATTTTTTATTTCATTCTTTGTCTGAGCAATAACATCATCCATCTCAAGCCCGGCTTGCTTTAGTTTATAATATGTTTGGATTTTAGTGTTTAACATTTTAAACCATAACTTTTTCTCCTTAGCCTTTTGGATGCCCACACGGATAAAAAACAGTTTAGTCCACTTTTTAACATCCTCCCACCAATCCAAAATATTTTTATATTGGGATTGACGCAATCTCCATTTGTTATAAGCAGCAATAAAATCATTTTTTGTTTTCATGTCCTCTAATAAAGTAGTGTTGAGCTTCCAAACGCCTCTGCCTTTCTCTAGGCCAGGTAAAGTGACATGTGCATGTAATAACTTATGATCAGAGAAAATATTCGATAAAAGAGAAACCTCAACTAGATTAAAACTTTCCGATAAAAAAATAAAATCAATCCTGGATTTGCAGACATTATTTTCCCATGTGTAACCAGGGTCGTCTGGGTATTTTCTCCTCCAGACATCGGTAAAGTTAAAATCCTCAGTCATACTCTTAATCTGTTTCTCTGTTTTATCCACTCTGACATGCACACTTCCACTCTCACGATGATCACCACTCATACAACAATTAAAATCTCCAGCCATTAAAATAGGTGTTGAACCTGGGATAAAAGCCTGAATATCATTAATCAAGTCGGCTCTCTCATTTTTTTCAGGAGAAGCATAGATGTTAAAAAGCTTAATCTCTGAGCCATTGTACTTAATATTAACTAATAGCGCTCTACCAGGTATAATTTCTAAGAAGGACAAAACTTGTACATCTGAACCTCTAAACAAGATCCCAACACCTGAAGATCTGTTCAGATTGTCACCCGACCAGACCGATGGTCCCAAAGTCCAGCTACGACAAAGGTCCTCATAATTTGGACTATGTTCAATTCCACATTCTTGTAAAAAGAACAGAGAACAGTCCAAGGTCTCTAAAAAACTAAACAAAGCAGCCCTTCTCGTAGGGCTCTTTAGACCTCTCACATTAAGAGAGGAGCACTTTAAGGAAGCTATTCGCTACTGGAGTTTGAGTCCGATATGAAACCCACAGGTGACTCCGGGCTTTCGAACTCTTTGATATTTTTTGGATCGGACGCTGATCTTATAGAAGGCCTCCATGCATGTTGACTGTCCTCACATTCGTCTGAGCTTTTTTTGACAGGCCGTTTAATGCCAAGTTGTGGCTCATCTCCAAGTTCCTTCTTCCGCTTGATCTCCTTCACGCCAACCTCCATGGCTTCACTGCTCACTAGTGACCCTCCACCACCAGAACCCTCCACAGAAGGTCTCCCCTCTGTCTCAGGCACAGCAGAAAGGTCCATAAGCTCCGCCACGACATGAGAAGTTACAGCCGGCTTTTCTGAAGGCGCCTCAGACCGCTGGGGTGCTTTCGCAGGTGGTACTTCAGCTTGCACTACACCCACTCTCCCCGCTACACGGTCAGCCCACGATCTAGCTACACTGGAACGGAGACTGCAATCTTTAAAGGCATGGCCTTCTTCACCACAAATGTTGCAGACGATTTTAGCACAGTCCTTAGAAACATGGCCTTCTTGATTGCACCGACCACAGCGAACTGTAGTGTCCGTGCAAACTTCCATAGTATGTCCGAATTTCTTACATTTCCTACAAAAAGTAGGCATCTCGGGATAAAACAAATAGCCCTTATCCCGACCGATAGAAAAGTTGGAGGGTGGATGACACAACCCTCCAATGCCAGTAGCATCCTCCTTCATTTTCACAAAAAACTTATGTTTCCCCGTCCATAGGTCTTCTGAATTCATCACCTTATGGGAATACTTAACAGAACTGCAGTATTTCCCCAAAAAGAGCTCAATATGGGACACAGTCACAAAGGGATTGTGCATACACACAACTAGAGGAATATCGCCTCCAGTATACAACACTGTGACCGTGATCCCATCAAGCTCAGCAAGGTCTTGATTGCTTTTCAGCTTCTCAAAAAGATTCTGGCATGCATAAGCAGAGTCCAGAGTTAGGATGAAGCTGCCCTTCCGAGGATCTCTGAGACAGACGATGTTCTCTTTCTTCACCCCAAGAAGCTTGTAGAGAGTTTCTTTCACAAAATAAGAAAGTTGGACGAGTTCTTGCTTGTCTTCATCAACATCAAAGCGAAAGGAAAAACGAATCCGCGTTTCACCGGATGTAAGGTAACGGATGCGAACACCCATCTTGTCGATCGCCTTTTCGGTTCCTCGTAGCAGCCCCCCTTGGAAAAGGTAGGACAAACTCCCAGGATCCTCCTGACCAGACACTTGATCTAGCCAAAAGGCCGAGAAGCGATAACCGTGAAAGGGGCGGGCCCAACAAGGTCCCCTTCATGGGCACTATCACTGCTTGCTGTCAGGGAGGCTGCCAGACAATTTTCCATGCACACTCTGGGCTGGGGGGCAGTCAACCACCAGTACACACAGCAGAACCTAAACCCATACCATTATTGCTAAGCAGCAAGACAGGGGCCCATTGCACTCCCACGGGGCCTTTTTAAATGCAATCCATAACCCGGATTTGCCAGGAACCCTTCTTACTCCTCCTACTTGCATGTGACACTGGGCTTAGGATCTGCATAGGAAACACACACACAAGCACACACCTACCTTTGTTGCCTGCAGATGCCTCCTTGGCTGTCCCCAAACGGTATCAAACCAACACCCACGGGAAGCTGTAAGCATAGAGGACATGCCTGCACCCCATTGGACTTACCTGTGTGGGTTAAACCCGGGTTATTTGACAACCTATGGCGGTGATGGTTCTGCTCAGGCAGAGCAGTGCTGATGCTCCTCATAAAGCTGTCGCTGCTGTGAAGGTTCTAGGTGACATCACAAATCCCTATGGTTACATACACAACAAAGCTGGGTTGTTGTTGTTTACACTCTGCAAGGCCTGTGGAAGTGAGTGACATCATAGCACTGTAGTTCTGAGGGTTCTAGATGGATGCAACAATCTCCTGTTGCTTCTATGAAGGCCATAATAGACGACATCACCAAACAGCTCCATAGTCACATACACAGCAAAGGAGAGATGTTGTTTACACCTAGTGATGTCAGTGGTATTGAGTGACATCACAGCACAGTGCTAAGGCTCCTGGGCCTGGACACAGCAGCGGCTGCAATATCTCAACGGAGAATACGTTTATATATATGTGTGTGTGTGCGCGTATATATATATATATATATATATATATATATATATATATATATATATATTTCTCCGCCGAAATCACTTTTAAACCCATTTCCACCTTTTTTTCCCTTCTCTTCCTCTTACTTTTTTTTCACGTTTTTTTACGTTTTTCTCCTTTTCGCCTCTTTTCTGGGCGTATTATTCTTCTTTTTCTTCTTTTTTTTCGTCTAATGCATACCCCATCAGTGCAGCAATGCTTATTCAATACCGCCAGCAGATGGAGACACTGGGGGATAATTTTCTAAGGATTTATACTGATTTTTCCTGTCTGAATTTGTCGCACAGAAAGTTGCAGGCCAAATATGTGTGACATTTCTGCGACTTTAGCTTCTAGAGCATTTTTACAACATTATACATAGGTGCTGAATACATAAAAAGCGACTGTTCAGCGACAGACAAGTCGCATCGGCTGAAAGTAGGCCAGAATGTCAGTCCATGTTGGAGCAGGTTTAGATACAGTCTAAAGCATAGATCTCAAAGTCTGTGCACAGAATTTAGCAAGGGCCTCGCACCTTCTGATGCATCAGGTAGGTGCACAATAGCATAGCCTAACCCTCTGTACTTTGGTCTATATTGATGCGGGACATAGACAGCCAGCTGATGACCAATCCATTAGTGCAATGGATGGCTGGAAGCATTTGTCTTTGCCTTTGCAATACCACAGAAGCAATGCATGGTCAATGTACAGCAATGACACACCTGTGTGAACAGCCAGGAGACCCCCCCCCCATGTTATGTTACATAGTTACATAGTTAGTACGGTCGAAAAAAGACATATGTCCATCAAGTTCAACCAGGGAATTAAGGGGTAGGGGTGTGGCGCGATATTGGGGAAGGGATGAGATTTTATATTTCTTCATAAGCATTAATCTTATTTTGTCAATTAGGAACATTCAGCACCCACCCGCTATCAAGGCAGCTGCCTATCATGTCATGCCCTACCTGCACAGGTGTGCTGGCTACTCAAATGATCCAATTAAGGAGGCCATTTAGTCAGCAGCAGCAGAAGTCCTGTGCCTGGACGCTCCAACAGCGGCCAGACACAAGCAGAAGCAGAAGCAGCAGCAGCACCACCTTTTGTTTTTTGGCTGCAGCAGCAGCAGCAGCAAGGCCCACAGGGCTGGCTAGCTGGCTAGCCAGCAAGCAGGTAGCAATGAAAGTAGGAATCTTTCTTTTTAACCCTGTAAGGGGGTGGTGCACTGTACCCGAAGATACTGCCATATCGGGTCAATGCATAGGGCGACGGAAGCAAGCTTCGAAATCGGCCCCCGTTCTCAAAAATCCATTTAATATATGGTCCCCAGATAGGGGACGTATCAGATATTAAACTGATAAGAACAGATACTACACTTGATCTTAGCCAAAAGGCCGAGAAGCGATAACCGTGAAAGGGGCGGGCCCAACAAGGTCCCCTTCATGGGCACTATCACTGCTTGCTGTCAGGGAGGCTGCCAGACAATTTTCCATGCACACTCTGGGCTGGGGGGCAGTCAACCACCAGTACACACAGCAGAACCTAAACCCATACCATTATTGCTAAGCAGCAAGACAGGGGCCCATTGCACTCCCACGGGGCCTTTTTAAATGCAATCCATAACCCGGATTTGCCAGGAACCCTTCTTACTCCTCCTACTTGCATGTGACACTGGGCTTAGGATCTGCATAGGAAACACACACACAAGCACACACCTACCTTTGTTGCCTGCAGATGCCTCCTTGGCTGTCCCCAAACGGTATCAAACCAACACCCACGGGAAGCTGTAAGCATAGAGGACATGCCTGCACCCCATTGGACTTACCTGTGTGGGTTAAACCCGGGTTATTTGACAACCTATGGCGGTGATGGTTCTGCTCAGGCAGAGCAGTGCTGATGCTCCTCATAAAGCTGTCGCTGCTGTGAAGGTTCTAGGTGACATCACAAATCCCTATGGTTACATACACAACAAAGCTGGGTTGTTGTTGTTTACACTCTGCAAGGCCTGTGGAAGTGAGTGACATCATAGCACTGTAGTTCTGAGGGTTCTAGATGGATGCAACAATCTCCTGTTGCTTCTATGAAGGCCATAATAGACGACATCACCAAACAGCTCCATAGTCACATACACAGCAAAGGAGAGATGTTGTTTACACCTAGTGATGTCAGTGGTATTGAGTGACATCACAGCACAGTGCTAAGGCTCCTGGGCCTGGACACAGCAGCGGCTGCAATATCTCAACGGAGAATACGTTTATATATATGTGTGTGTGTGCGCGTATATATATATATATATATATATATATATATATATATATATATTTCTCCGCCGAAATCACTTTTAAACCCATTTCCACCTTTTTTTCCCTTCTCTTCCTCTTACTTTTTTTTCACGTTTTTTTACGTTTTTCTCCTTTTCGCCTCTTTTCTGGGCGTATTATTCTTCTTTTTCTTCTTTTTTTTCGTCTAATGCATACCCCATCAGTGCAGCAATGCTTATTCAATACCGCCAGCAGATGGAGACACTGGGGGATAATTTTCTAAGGATTTATACTGATTTTTCCTGTCTGAATTTGTCGCACAGAAAGTTGCAGGCCAAATATGTGTGACATTTCTGCGACTTTAGCTTCTAGAGCATTTTTACAACATTATACATAGGTGCTGAATACATAAAAAGCGACTGTTCAGCGACAGACAAGTCGCATCGGCTGAAAGTAGGCCAGAATGTCAGTCCATGTTGGAGCAGGTTTAGATACAGTCTAAAGCATAGATCTCAAAGTCTGTGCACAGAATTTAGCAAGGGCCTCGCACCTTCTGATGCATCAGGTAGGTGCACAATAGCATAGCCTAACCCTCTGTACTTTGGTCTATATTGATGCGGGACATAGACAGCCAGCTGATGACCAATCCATTAGTGCAATGGATGGCTGGAAGCATTTGTCTTTGCCTTTGCAATACCACAGAAGCAATGCATGGTCAATGTACAGCAATGACACACCTGTGTGAACAGCCAGGAGACCCCCCCCCCCCCCCCATGTTATGTTACATAGTTACATAGTTAGTACGGTCGAAAAAAGACATATGTCCATCAAGTTCAACCAGGGAATTAAGGGGTAGGGGTGTGGCGCGATATTGGGGAAGGGATGAGATTTTATATTTC